>NC_089767.1:5289947-5492447 GCF_040412425.1 Macrobrachium rosenbergii
AAAACAAGAAGGTTTTTCACATTAAAGTCACTCCTACGACCTTGTCCCGCCTTGTTAGACATCCTAAGTGGTTGGAACTTACCTCACGACATCCCTTTGGGTGTAATGAGATGAATTAATCCCCTCCTTCGTAGGCAACTTCATAAAAAGATTTTCTTGCTTCACAGAAAGCTCCGTCAATAAAACCGCGAGGGTATTTAAGGTTTGTTGCAATGTCGGACCTTCCGAAGCCCAGCCTCGAGAAAGTCAGGGCCCTTAAAAACATAGACGAAAATACCATCACCCCGTTCTCGGATGATGGTTTGAACAAAAATGTATGTAGGAATCTACATTCGCAGACTTCCTGTACACAGAAAATTTAAAATTTCTGTCATTTCTCACAATTAAAACATCTAAAAACGCCAACTTATTATCTACTTCATTTTTTCTCACGAGACTTTTCTCCGAACATAAATTTGCAACCTCTAACACACAATTCTACAAGCTTGATCATAGAAGGCCTGTCAAAAGAGGCAGTGTATTATTCCATTTCTTCCTTCGTGAATTCAAGTAGTTCATCTATTGGTACTTTTGCAGACAATGAGCTGACGTCAAAACTGATCAGCTTGAAATCATAATTGAAATTAAACGTTCTTAACGTATCTATAAAATCCACATTAATTTTCGCGGACACTCCTGATATGTTTCCAAGCATTGGAGACAACTCGTTAACAAGCTAATTTACTTCGACAGTTTATCATTTATAGGTACAAGACCCTACAGAACTTATAATGAGCCTAACAGAATTGTTTTCTTTGAGTTTTGATAATTCCATATAAATAAGGAAGAGCTGGATTGACAGTAATGAACTTTCGCTTTAATTCTTTATGGTTTTCTAGAACACTCTTGATGTTTTTGTTACAATAAGCATTAACATTATCTAAAGGATTGTTTCTTATTCCTGTGTAGGTTTGATTTGAGATAATTCTAACATCTTATTATCATAGTCGACCTTGTTCATGATGACCAACGTGTTGGATTTATCAGATCTAGTAATATGTAAATCTTTATCTTTTTTCAGTTTTTATATACTTTTAAGAACCTCACAGGAATATTTGCAGGTGAATCGAAGCTGACGATCCCATGCACTAAACCCTGACAGACATTGATTTCTTCTGATGTAATGTTACCATACTTTTCAAGTTTACAAAATGCATTTCCAATTTCAAGCCAATCTGCATTTGTTTTAATGGAGACATATATTCCATATCCCAAGGCTACTGAGGTGGTGCTGTCCAAAGGTTTATTAGATGTATTACAAACGAAATCCTTATTAGCATTTGTTGTCCAATTACTTTGTTGAATTAATCTGTTTCATTTATTTTGGTGTTTCCTACATATCTTTGTACACTAATCGTAATTTACTGTAACAAAAATCAAATACAATGTTAGTCCAGTCGTTTGGAATTACATTCAATATTGTTCTTTTCTGCATTCTGAGTTCCTGAAAAGTTGCTTTTTCTTCTATTTTCGCCAATTCGATGAGTTTCTTGAGGATGAGCCGGTGGTACTCTTCGAAGGGTGTAGCAGAGAGGCGGTTAAGACTCCTGTTCGTAAGTGACTTCGGAATGACCTGTTCCTCCATGTAAGAGCGTAAGAACTTCAGCTGTAAAAAAAAGGTAAGTATATCTTAGTTTAACCAGACCCCTGAGCTAATTAACAGCTCTCCTAGGGCTGGCCCGAAGGATTAGATTTATTTTACGTGGCTAAGAACCAATTGGTTACCTAGCAACGGGACCTACAGCTTATTGTGGAATCCGAACCACATGATAGCGAGAAATGAATTTCTATCACCAGAAATAAATTCCTCTTATTCTTCACTGGCCGGTCGGAGATTTGAACTCGCGGCCAGCAGAGTGCTAGCGGAGAACGGAACCCACTCGCCCAACAAGGAACTACTTCAGCTGCAGCTTCACGCGGTGTGCTCGCAGTGAAATCGACAGAAAGGCTGCCACGGGAGGTTTTAAAGCAGGAATAATTCTCCAAAGGAAGTGTAGAGGTGAAGAGGCGTCCAGCATCCATGTTGACGATCTATCGCTAGAACTTTCTATATCTTATGTTGTCGCAGGGCTGGAGGGAGGTATGAAAGGGGTTGACCATGCGCCTGCGTGTATTATTTGTTTATGTATTGCTGCCACAGAGGTGTCTTTGTAACAAATAATGATTTACTGTATCATTTGACCCTGACGAAGTGTGGAAAATACACGAAAAAGCGCTTGGCCAACTACTTTCGTGCCTTCCTCCAGCTCTATGACAATATATATATATATATATATATATATATATATATATATATATATATATATATATATATATATATATATATATATATATATATATATATATATATATATCTGTCTCAGCAATAAGTGACAAAACTGCGCAATATTTTTACTTAAAAAATGCCATATATAGGTAGCTAAGCACTGGGGAAAAGCATCTCTCATACCCATTTCCGTTAAAAGCAAGATTGTAAGTTTGTTTTTAACGGAAATTATTATCTTCAAAAAAGTTTGAAGTGGCTATAAAGAATCCCCTTTCCTCAGTGCCTGGCAACCTATATATGGAGTTTTTTGAAGTACGAGTACTGCCCGCTATCTTCGATACGTTGATGACATATCCTGTGTTTGGCCCAATTGCCAAAATTTGAACAGTTTCTTGGACAAGTTGAATCACTTGGTACCTTCTATTAAATTCACCGTTGAGGAACAAGAAGATAATAGTTCGTTGCCGTTTTTAGACGTTTTGGTTCATAGAAGGGACAGAAGCTTTGTACTTACATCCATTATTATTCAGATCACCAGGTTAATGTGGAACTCGCAGTTTCCTGCAGCATGTCTTTAAGGACATTAAGGATATAATAATAATAATAATAATAATATAATACACACAGTCTAGATACATAAGGTAACATGACAAAAATGGCTATCGGCAGTATCCACGCAGTTGCTGAAGAAGTAGAAAAAACAGAATTCATAATAATGGTAAGGACAGTAATTACATGGGGGAATAACAGAAACAAATTAAAAATGATTACAATAAAAAATACAGATTGCGGACAATCAATTTCCATCTGGGGTCCTTAGGTGGTCAGGACCAGAAGGCTAAATACGAATATTGAAAATTGCAAAACTCTACAATGATATTAAACACAATAATAACAAGAAGTAAGATTACCAAAAATAGCAAGGAACTTAGAAATATAATAATAATAATAATAATAATAATAATAATAATAATAATAATATTATTATTATTATTATTATTATTATTATTATTATTATAATGACAGATTCTGTAGCTGACACTTCATAATTGCAAAATACAGAATAAGCCATTCAAGGAACAGTCCGGAATTTTTAGACTGAGGTTTGTAAAATTTATGACGTAGGAATTACGTTAAAATACCGAAAGTTTTCAATCGACAGATCTTTGCAGAAAGCTAGAAACATTTTTGATTCCAGTAACAATAGGGAGCCTTTTGTGAGAGAGAATGTTTTGACACTGCCATATAGTGTAAATCTTTGTTTTATTCAAAAATGACTGAAAACTTTCAAGATAAATGTTGTTTACAAGAATTCAGGGACACTTCAGAATATCACTGTTCATAACTGCCCAGAACAAATGAGTGGCTGTATTTACACGGTTCCTTGTGCTGGGTGCAGTAATAAGTACCTAGGTTAAATTGGCAAAGAACTATATTACCGTCTAAAACAGCATCGTTATGAGTTCGAACAGATCCATTGACAATTTCTTTATTTGTACATGTGAATGATTTTAACCATTGTATAGACTGGAAAAATTCATCTGAGATCGTTTTTTGTAATCACGTTGTTAAGAGAAATATAACTGAATCTGCCTTTATTAAGCATTTTAACAATCAACTCATGAATCTTAGTTCAGGTCTTTTTAAATTAGATAGTTACCTTGTTCATAAAATTGTAGGGAAGTACAATATCAGCTTTTAGCAACAGCCTGCTCTACTAACTGTAGTTTCAGTTCCTAAGCGCTTTTCAAGTATTTTTACTTATTGTTTGGTAGTGACAATTTGTTTTCTTCAAACTAGTGACTGCATACTGTAATGATGTTTTGCTTGATAATGGCTTTGATCTTTGTTTTGTGGAGTTTTCTTGTTTATGTCACTATTTATTTATTTTACTTTGTACCCCGAGGAAGTGTATGCAATGCCTGAAAGCGCTTGCCACCTGGTCTTTACTTTTCACCTCTCATGTGGTTGTCTATGTATATATATAATATATAATACATATATATATATATATATATATATATATATATATATATATATATATATATATATATATATATATATATAGTCATGATGCATACCAAGTACCTGGTTGTTACACAACTAATCACAGATTTCATAAATATACCTCACTTTAGCCAGATACCTGAACTCTCATAACAAAAGAATTACGTCTGAGTACTCTAAAGGTAACAGTGATCCCTTAAAAAACTCTTTAATCAGTCACGTGAAAGACCAAACTAAGTTTATCAAAAGAATGGTGAGGTATCAAATATTAAACAAGAAATATACTATGATAAAAGGGCATCAATCCATCAAACAACTTTAACTGTTTCCCTGTTCTTAATTCACTTCAGTAAAACTAAAGGAACAAAACATGTTTATCACTTTGCCTTATGCACACAATTAATCCTATTCACTGGTGGTCAATAAATGAAACACTGTTTTTAAAAATTTTAAATAAAAATATTTATTGTTAAATTCAAAATTTATTAGAATTCACAGTTTGACAAATTCACTATTACTTGAAAACAACACAAAATTTAATTAACTCTTGAATTAAATTCTTAAACAAAATTAAACCACAAAACTTTATCAAGAAATTAAATTAATCAAGCAAAATTTAAACCATTAAGATTTATTCAAGATTTGAAAAGAAAATCTTAATAAATTAAAATTAAATCAAGTATGTAATGTTAAATCATCAAGAAATATTTAAAATGCTAAGTAAATAAATGTTAAATCACCAGTAACAATCAAGAGATTGCAAACACAAGAACACACAAAAATACACAAACGATTTATCAATAAAAATTTCACTTATAGTGGAGCGGGATAATGGGAAAAAAGTGCAAATGGTGATACAAGCAATTTGCCATGAGAACTCTTATTATCTCCATAAATCAAAATCAACCTCCGGCCACCTCAGTATTTGGCTCTTTCCAAGATAGCTGACACTATTCCAAAATGGTGGAAAATTTGCTGTATATTTCAAATGTTTTTATTTCATAAGCCTATAAAACTTGCATACTGTCCATATAATGATTGAGAATTTGTATTTTGGCATTCTTACTGTCATGAAGAGATAAACTGAACCCATCTTTCCAATATGGCCACCATATGAACACCATATTTCCAAAATGGCTGCCAAAGATAAAAAAGTATGTATCTGCTGAGAGAAACCAATATGTTTTGTGTATCAATTAGTTTTAGCAAGTGCAGCTGCAGAGAGCTGTGCAGCTAAGTCCAGATTTGTAGCACGTGCACCTGCCATGGCATTCCTTTTTGCAGCCACACTTATTCAGTGCTTGGCAAGATTTTGCTACTATTGGAAAATCTGTCCAGTACGGAAACAAGGCGCCATCAATCTGCTTCCATCCCCAGTGTCTTGGACTGGGCAAAACTGGATGACATACTGACTGGCACCAAATGTGCCCTGCTTGAAAGGCAGCTCTCTTGCAATGCTCTCTAAGAGCAGCCCCTGTAGGGGGGGATGCAATCATAAGCTCTTTGCTTTCTTGCAAAGAGATCAAGTCTAGCCTCATTTACATTTTTATACAAACTGCTCCTGTCGTACATTAGCACCACGAACTCTTCAATAATTTGCAGGTCTTCATCTTCTACAGCTGCTGGTGTTGAACTTAGTTTGGTGAAGGTGGGTGTGGCACACTGAAACACAGTCCATGCTTGCCATGCAGACTTCTTCCCCTTCCATGAAAGGCAGACACCGTGTCACACCTGCTAAATGCATGGAAAAAGGGAAGGGCTGAAGCTTTTGGTTCCATGGCTGCTGCAACTTCATGGATAGGTATCCACCTCATGTCTTTTCCTCTAATAAATTTAATCCATAATTTGTCCAAACCAGTTTTTTCTATGCTAGATACTGCTATGACGACAACTTCAGTGTCTGTACTACATATGATTGCATTTGAGATATCTTCATACTTTGCAGCATATGCAGCATGTAAAAGGACTCTAGTACCTGCCTCTTCGTGAGTGCAGCCTTGTAGGTCAGCAGTGTCTCGTTCAGCTTTGCTACAAAGTGCAGCATCCCCTTTAGTGACAATTATGCATGATGCATCATCTGCTTGAGATGAAATGATTGTGTCTGCCAAATATGCAAATACTGTAGTTCAGTTTTGTTGTGGCCATTCCTGAGGAAGCTGGCCCAATTGCCAGGAGTTTTTGCTGTGCTAATTACTCTCCAGCGAACTCCTGTGCCTCTTTTTTGTCTTGTTTGTGCTATCATACTGTCTGTCCTATACACATTGAATACAATGTGTGTTTGCTTGTGCTTCTGTATGTGCTTCTGAATCTTGGATAGGACTTCTTCTTTAGCATAAGACTCCAATGAAGATCCCTTGGTTGGTCACAGAGCATTTATAAGAGCTGCACCATCCATTATGATAACATCAGCAGTAGGCTCTTTGTTAGGGATGTCTGATGCATGCTGTTCTAGTAGAGGCAGCAGCTGTGACTTGGTGCCCTGATGCATCTGTCCATTCTGTGCCAGTGATGGTGGGCAATTTTGATTTTCATGTTGAAAGAATTCATTTAAATCACACTGTCTGTTCTGGCATGATATGAAGAGGGCATGAGAATAGATTACAATCATCCTTCATGGTTTGCAGTGACTGTTTGCCCTTGGATTCTGTAGTAGACACCTTGCGACTGAACAATAGAATTTTGTTCTTGTGTACTGGTTCATAGAATTTGCTGGGTGTCTTGAGCCTCTCAATAAAGTCTGTGAATTGTGTCTGTCCAACGCCGTTCGTAGATCTCAAGGATTCACTAATTTTGCTGTCCATAATTTCATGACTGTCTAGCACAATCAGATCCACTGAATCTTCCTCAAAAGGGCTGCCCATTTCTTTGATTACTTTTGCCAGATTTTCAACCATTTCAAGAAACCTTTTCTGTACAGTTTCAGTTTCATCATGATGCTTACCCTCAGATTTTGGATCAGCATCACTTCTAGTCTCAAACTCAACAATCAGGCAGCTTACTTCAGGACCAGCCACTGTCCACCTTCTGAGAGCGTCTTCATCTTCAAATAGGCCAACGGCTCCCCCATCTCCTTTCACATGAGCATTATTCTGCCCGTGTGCTTGGTCTATAGCCATTGAGGAAATAGGCCAAGTGGTTCTGTGGACAGTGAAATTTCCCTTTGTGAATTCATCAAATGTGTCATTTTGGAGAGCCTGCCTGTCCCATGGAAGGATGTTTGTGCAGTTGTGGCACTTAGGTTATGGTCCAGATTGTCAACAGCACAAGTTGTAAAGAGCCCTTTTCTTAGTGTAGTGGGACAAACTACTTCTTCCTCCACAGCTCTTGTTACAACTGCTTCTCCTAACCCTTTAGTCAATTCCAGAACCCTATCATAGCTGATGCTGATTCCATGGTGATGGAATGTATCAATTAACTGACGCTTCCTGGTTTTTGCAAAGACCAGGAGACCAATATATATTGGAAATGGAGGTACTCTTGACTTGGAATGTCTGGAGAATGTTGAAGATGCTGGATTCTTTCGACAGTTGAAGTGCAAAAGTTGCTAAAGCTAGATCAGTAGACGATATTCCATATTTAAGTTGGGATTTTATATCGCCACCGTTTTGTAGCACACTTACAAATTCCAACAAACTTGGTGGCACAGATTCTCTTCTAGTGTCTGCTGTTAAGGTTCCATCAAATTCTATCTCATGTTCAAGCTCCGTTTCCTCAATATCTTAGCTGCTTTGGCCACAATTAGTGCATCATTGTAGTCACATGCCATGGCTAGGCTTCTCCCATTTTCCTTTTGTAGGCAAACCAAATTTCTCTCCCCTTTTAAAGTCCTCCAGTTCTGGGATGCGGGAAAGTATCTGTTCTTTCAACCGTGTTCGGTGCACAAAGGAAGTATCAACATTTAGCTGTTCCAGTCTTTGTTTGTACAAATCATAAAGTTCTACCATTGTAAAATAGCAGCACCCATCTGTAGTCAACTGCTTGTCTCTTATGTACATCTCAAACTCAGCAAAAGCATGGGCACATGCCTCTTGTCTGTACTGCACATAAATCATCCCCAATTTTCTGGGAATTTAGCCAGGCCCTTTCCCTGTTGTACACACCTGTCAGACAAGATGGGTGATACATACGGTCCTGAGAAACAATATCTCCAGCACAAAGCTTGGCCAGAAGTTTCTCATCTAGTAGGTTGGTGGCACATCGTTGTAGCTTTTCATGTAAAGGCAATGTCATGGCCAATCGTAAATCTTTGATTGGTGCTGGTTGGTCACAAATAAAGCATATTCCTTCTTTCTCAGTCTTAGATTCTTCTGCATCTTCTTCATCTGCCTTCTGGCTACTACATGTGAATTTTGCTGATGGGGCATCATCATCTTTTTTTGTCTTACACAATGACTTCCTTTTCCTTTCTAGTTTTGTTGTTTTGAACTTCAGCACACATGATTCATGATATGTTGCTTTGTTATTTCCAAAGATCTGCAGAATTCCATCACCTTCATCAAGCCTTTTGGGATGAAATGGTATAGGCATTGCATTTAACTTATAGAATTCAGGAATATTTGTAGCAAGGGTAACATAGCCAGTAACAGATGCATCAACTAGTCTTTCACGAGTGTCCTCTTGGCACAAGCAACAAAGCTTCCAGTTAGTCGTACTACCTCCCTTCAGGAAAGATGTTGACTTCCAAGGTTGCCATTGCTTTTTGTTCTATAGGCCGAGGGTTTATCCTTTTACCACCTATATAACATATATGCACTTTCAGATATGGGATACTAGGCTCAGATGTGTCATAATCCTATCCCTAGCCCGATCATTCATTCAATGCTATTTAATTCCTGTGTGATCTGTACACCATCTAGAAGACTAAAGCCCCATCGCTGGCACATCCTGTCAATTCAGGTGCAGCTGTTTAACAGCATTTGGGAAACTAATAACAAATCTCTGCCATTAGCTAGCATTGAACCCCACACTGAGTTTCACAGCTATAGTGTCAACCAGTGTGCCCTGGTAGTACACTGACACTACACTATTACACTTTTGCATTAAGCTTATTACCCATTTTTTTTCTAAATGAGGATGAAAATTAATTAACTGGGGATTAATTGATTTCTAATCTATAAAAAATGAACTGAACAAACTGAAGTTACACCAAATCCATGTATTACCCGACCTTTAGCCTCATATATGAGCTTAAGGGGATCGGCCGCCTAAAAAAACACAATAATCTTTAAAAAATTCGATTTGCTGAAAAAAATTCTATGGCTTCGTATAGGGTTCAAGAATGTGTCCATGAAATATTATGCTAAAATTTGCCGTATTTCTCTAGTTATGGCCTAAAATGTAACAATAACTATATACCCATAAAACACCAGTAGCGCAAATGATTTAGTCTGGTATAGTTTTTACGATATATATTACGAAAACTTCCTTTGAAATGAAATGTATAATGTCAATAATATCCTACTCGGCACCTTTTTAGTTATTCCTAGCCATGACAACGCACACGTCATACCATGACGCCGACTGTGGCCGAGAGTTGCCTATAAACTTACAAGCTAGAAGGACACGTTTTTCATGCTCGCTAGCCTTGACTGAACTCTGTATTTTCTGCGGTGTTTTGTTTTTCACCGTGCCTAAAAGGTCCAAGAGTTCACTTCATGCTTCTAGAATGCGGAAAAGCCAAGTGGAAAAGTCCAGGCGAGAAGTAGAAGAAAGAGTTCAAGAAATTAGTGCCATAGAGGGGAATGGAGCGACGGAGAGAGAGAGAGCTGTCGCCCATCAAACGGCGCAGGCAGCGATCTCTGCTGACCAGAGACCAACCACATCCACCCCTAAACGTCTCTTTATTTGTTCGTCACTACCAAAGGGCAAAGATATTTTAGAAAAAGAAAGCAGTAGCTCGGAGGCTGATATTATAGACGATCCTGAAAATAAAATGATCATAAGTGAAGCAAGACTTGATGAATTACTTGAATCACGAATCCCTAATTATGAATGAAAAGTAATTCCCAGGATCCATTTGGCAAGGGATGGATTCGAGACACTAATAAAAAAGTGTAGGCAACTATGATACCCTAGAGTAATACCGTGCAGCAAGATCAGACAGGGGGGGACCAGGAACCTAAAATTTATAAGAATGTGTCTTAGGCACATAAATAATCAATTAATATTCTTATTTATAATCATTTTGCATTAATTAATACCCAAAAATAAAAATTAAAACCATAGAATTAATTGTAACACAGTCTTTGAAGTCCCTTTTACTTTTTTTTATGTAACTAAAACTTTGAAGGCCCGTTTCTCAAAACATAAGTTTTTCACCTTCAAAATGTATCTCTTCCCTTAGTATTGGACCAATCTAAATGAAATTTCATATATAATATGAGGAGACATGGTAGATTAAAAAAAAAGCCGGGGATTTTTAATATTTTGAGTTTCTGATTTTTGGCAATTTTTTTTCAGTAATTTTTCTGGGAAAATTTCATAAAAAAAAATAAAAATTCATATCTCGAAAAATAATTGAAAAATCAAAAATCCCGGCTTTATATCGAAGGTCCATATGTGTTTTATACGTGGTTCAAATCTCATCCCTTAAAACCAAAAAGCAAAGGAGGAGATGCATTTTGAAAATGGCCATTTTTGGCCAAAAAATGCTCTGGCGTCACAAAACCAAAGGTCACTGAACAAAAATTTTTTCACCAGAAGTTCCACACAATATCCTTTAACAAACCCCCTATATATCAACAACCTGTCGTTAAAAAAGTCGGAAACCGGCCGATCCCCTTAAGTACCAATTTTTGGTATTTTGGTGGACATTTTTGATATAGTGACCGCCATCTTGGATATTTCTATGCAGAGAAATTATGCATCTACACATATAAAGGCTTGTTTTTAATATTTAATATAAACTGGGAGTGACTTAGGGATTTGAATGTGATCAGTCAATTAAATACCAATATTCAAATATCCACAGGATGCCATCTTGAAAACCTGTTGGCCGTCTTGGAAAATGGCAAAATTATTTGCACTTTTCCTTATTTTTTTGTAGTTACCCGCTCCACTATTGGGCAAAAATGTTCCTAACACACCTTATTATACCATGGTAATAATAAGTAAAATTCACTTTACCTTACACAAGGTTGTGAAAACCTTTGTAAAATCCCTTTATAAGCAGCAGCTTGAAATCACAAAACACACTTTTTTACCAGGAGTCGTTACAAATTAAATAATTTTACTAAATTCAGATCTCAAAAGCTATATTTAATGCTAGTGACCACAAAAATTTTACGTTAATAACTTCTCTGTTTTTAAGAGAGAGAGAGAGAGAGAGATTATTACTTTTATTATTTAATGTTATTTTATTTACACATAAAAGCTTGAAAACTTAAAAATTACATAAAAATTTAAACAAACACTTTTGCAGGGTTTCTCAGTATTTGCAAATGCTCGCGTGTCTGTGAAAAACTTGTGTATGACAATGTTAGGTTCCAATGAAAAGTTTGCATGTCTGTGAACTCATGCAAGTTCAGGGTATTACTGAATACATACATACATACATATATATATATATATATATATATATATATATATATATATATATATATATATATATATATATATATATATATATATATATATATATATATATATATATACATACATACATACATTATATATATATATATATATATATATATATATATATATATATATATATATATATATATATATATATATATATATATATATATATATGTATATATATATATATATATATATATATATATATATATATATATATATATATATACATATATATACTGAATGGGGTAGGGTGATGAGGCAAAAAGCCCATGGTGTATTTCATGTGAGGTCCGACCAGGAATACGATGAGATGATTATTTTCAACAATTTGTTCCAACATTTCGTAAATCACATTTACATCTGGGATTTCTACCAAAAACAGAAAAACATATATTGTAAAATTTGACACAATAAAATAAAAAAAAATGAATTAAAAGCCACAGTACATAAAGACAAGTGAAACACTAAAACACACACAAAACTTATAAGACCAACTAAAATGCATAAAAAATACAGAGCTTAAGACAGTGAAAGGAGTTGGAGTGATTGGACATCAAGATGAAGAGATCCAGAAAATAAAGATGAAGCATGAGGTTCTAAAGGTGGAAATGAAACTCCCCCGGCTGACCTATGACCTAGTCCAAGAGGTTGGAAAGCAAGACTGAGCAAAGGAAGTAGAAATGGAGGTAAACACTAGCAAAATCAGAAAAATTTTCATGTCATTCATATATATACATATATATATATATATATATATATATATATATATATATATATATATATATATATATATATATATATATATATATAAAATGTGTTTATATTATTAACAATATACCCTCCTATGCCCCATTTTTCGTACTTAATTTAAAGTAAAAGGACTAATTAATTAAATAAGGGAAATTTAGTATGATTCACTGTGAGAATTTTGCCCATAAAACCTCTCCCCACTGCCTTTTTTTTGGGGGGGAAACCCCTTTAAATCCCTTTCTTGTCCAACATGCTGTCGGAAATCTCTTAACTCCAGGTGAAGACCCCTGCCAAGAGTTAACCGTTGCCTCAGACAGGCCAGCTGGCCGGCGGACCACGTGCGTTCCGCCATTTTGAATATGAAACCATGCGGCCCACAGTTCCCACAAGGGGAGAGTGATCACAACGCCATCTAGGAGAAAAGCTGTAACTTCCAATGCTATAAAGAGTCCTGGACGAGACGCTTTGCTCTCAGAATTGTAGGCGGCGCCACGGACTCCAGAGCTCCGTCCCTTGCTCTATCCACTGCCTATTCCAGACACACGGCTGGCAGTAAAAAGTACATTTTGATGTGAATTAATTTGCTCCTTTGCTGGCCCTCACAAGAAGAACTTCAGCTCCTAAAAGAGGAAGGTAAAGTACCAGGATTTAAGGTTCCCTGTTATTCTCCAACAGCGTTTCCTTTCCTTTCATAGTGCGATATAATTACAGTGAGACCCGTATTGCTTATATTTTGTACTGTTTAATTTGCAAAGCATTTACAAGAAGAGCAACGTAATCACTTGATGTTCGAGTCACGGGAATCGAGTTCAGTCCAGGCATCATCCATGCAATTTGTCGATTCCCTCATTACAGTGTTAGTCCCAGTGAAGTAACCGTAAGTGTTTGATTGCAGGGTATGACTACCCATCTGTGGAACTGTGTCACTTCAAGTGCATAGCGGCCCTCGCTGCTTCTTTATCAACAACTCTGAAGCGGGATCCCAAATCTGCCCCTCCAGGAAATTCCCTTCATGTGTTTTCTTTTGTAAAAGTAATGAATTAAGTTAAACCCCAGAGTTTATCTAATCACTTCCCCTTGAAATAGCCTCTCAGGCATATTTGTTGTTTGTAATTTTAGCTGTCCCCAAGGCCAGAGTCCAGAGTTTTTGTGGTAATTAAGGTAAGTTGCATCTTATCATCCTGGTATACACCATTGATCTAGCAAGACCCCAGCTTTAAAATTACAACAATATATACACACACACACACACACATATATATATATATATATATATATATATATTATTAGATTTTTATTATTTTTTTTGTTTTATTATTATTTCTATAATAGATTTTTCATTTTTTTCCCCATTTTTATATTTCTCATTCATGTTATTATTATCTAAATCTTCGGTATTATTATTTTGTCATTATTTCTCACGGGGGGGAGGCACGTGCCCAGATTCCCCACCCCTTCATACCGCTAGTGGAAGTAAAGTTGAAAGGCTAAAAGTGGGTACAGCTTGGGGCCGCAGGGACTCTATAAACCGCCTTTAGCAATGGCTACAGTGCACCACGTGAGGTGCACTGACGGTGCCAACCTTCACGGGGTTGTAGAGACTTGCTCACTATATTGATCACATGATGATATGAATGTTTTCAAAAGCGCAGATAATTTCCGGAGACAATGTAAAGAATTAGCAAACAAGAGAAATCTCTTCGAGTGCCTGGCTCACTTGACAGACAAACTAACGCAAGGGTATCAAGAATATCTCAAATAAACCACTTTGCTTTTTCTTTACTTTAACGAAGACACATTTAGCCACGAAAAGCCAGAAAATGTACGCAAGAACCAACACCAGAGGATGCAAGAAAATAACGGGATAGAAAAGAAGAGTGTGATGATACATATCACCTTCAGATATAAGTAGGACAGTCAGTTTTGCCGCCATAGAGACACATTGTCATTTCATAACTCTTAGGACGTACACTGCGGTGAAAGATGTATTGAAATTATATGAGTATCGTCTCTGTTGATTGTAAAGAATCCGCAGGTCCACACCAGACCACCTAAACCCTTTCACACCCTGCCACACTTACAGGCCGCCATATATCCAGCATTAATCTGAGAGAAGAAGATGCGAGAGGTTTTTGCTGAAAATCTTTTGCGATGAGGGGAAAGGGTGTTGTCAGAAAACAAGAGGAGAGAGAGAGAGAGAGAGAGAGAGAGAGAGAGAGAGAGAGAGAGAGAGACGGAGCGCCAGACCAGTGGCAGTGGGTATGGCGCCTCGGTAATTAATGGTCACTCTCATATTTTCTTTATTTATGTAAGGCTCTGGGGAAAGCCCAACACTGCTTCTTATGTCATCGAGATTGTAGGCACTACTGAAGGTTCTTTGCAACGTCCCTTCGCCCCCTTGCTGCAACCCACATCATTCCTTTCACTGTACCTCCGTTCATGTTCTCTTTCTCCCACCTTACTTTCCTCAACCCTCTCCTAATAATTGATTCACAGTGCAACTGCTTTGAGGTTTTCCTCCTGTTACACCTTTCGAACCTTTCTACTTTCAATTTCCCTTTCAGCAATGAATGACCTTATCATAGGTCTCAGCGCTTGGCCTTTCGTCTTAACTCTATATTCTGTTCTATAGAGAACGATCTTGACTTGACCGCTCTGGATGCCAAAATAGTGGGTTGATCACACTGAATCTGCTCATCAGACTTTCAACGAGGAGCGAATGGATAGCTGTGGACGATGCTCAAAGCTCTCTAAGTCTCCATCTTACTTACTTTGTAGGGATTCCCAGTGACGTGTGTTCTGGCCACTAGGTTGGACGAGGCATTTAGAATGATCAGCCAGCTGCTCTCAAGGAAATCCCACTACTTGAAACGTTTGCGGTCCGCAGTGGGTGGGCCAAAGGCCACGACCCTCTAAATTCCTTGGTGAGAGATCAGTCGAGTGTTGAGAACAGCAGAGGAAGGACGCGGTTACACCATCTAGCTCAAGAGAAGGTTAGGAACTCCACCTTTGTCTCATAACCTGCTAATCTCGTCTCCCTTTCTCTACATTCCTCTTAGGTTTCTTTCACAAGTGATAATAAAATGACCAGCCAGCGTGAGTAGCGTTTGGGTCTGGTCTCAAAAACCGTGCCATATCCGTACTCATATCATTAGTCGTTCGTTACCCATCCATTCCTCTATACACATACACACACACATGCATACAGACACACCATATATATATATATATATATATATATATATATATATATATATATATATATATATAAAATTGTGTGTGTATGTATAGCCTATATATTTAAATATTTAATTAAGGATTTTTAAATGTTAAGTTTTTCAATATGTTTTAATGTTTCTTTAGCATTCGTTTTAGTGTGGGCTCCGCGTTTTAGGCTTTTGTAAGTTTTGTAAGTTTTTTTAACTCGGTCGATTCTTAATTCTTATTCTTTGTATTTTACAGCCCTGATGATGAGACATGTAGTCTCGAAAATCTGGCCAAATAATTTTATAGGATGTTACGATGGCAGATTGCAGTTCTATTCCTGGTAAATCTTCCAGCATATATATATATATATATATATATATATATATATATATATATATATATATATATATATATATCACACATTACCACAGGTGAAAAATAAGAAACGGAGTGTAGGTCCTGACCGGTTTTCGACTTTATTTCAAGCCATTGACGAAGGACTGATACAGAGTGTGAGAAGTCACAAATATATATACTACAAGAACAGTACTGACGAACATACACAACCGTTAGAGGCTCCATATCCCCACTCAGGCCGGTGTCGAGGTAGGTGGCCTTTAAAACTCATTTGGCTAAAAATCACAATAGACTCTCAGGGGACATTGCTGATAAACAGACCATACCCCACCTCAGATCCACACCTGACAGGTGTCATGGAGGCGGAGTTTGGAAACTCATTAACATTACTACCCTCGTACTGTGTTTACAAATATGATAATCCTATTTTCATATATCTCTACTGCCTACCTTAAAGTTTAAACAATTTACAAATTTCTTTTGATATTAAAGGATCAAGTTTATACATCCCTTGACTGATATTCATATTATGGTTGTAACTTTCTTTTATGAAGCTAGATTCAATGATGTTCCTTTCCAGTGCATTATTAGAATATACAATCCTTTTTGCCCCTTCCCAGTTGATAGCATGATTGTTCTCACTAACATGTACAAATATACCACTGTTCCTTGTGCATATCTCACACATTTCTTATGTTGTTCAATTCTTTTTCCAGTGCTTTCCCGGTTTGGCCAATATAAAAGTTGTCACAAGACTTACACGGAATTTTATATACACACCCTTTAATATTGTCTGGGGAGTTCTTGATAAGTACATTTTTCATTGTTGTATTGTTCTTAAATGCGACATTAACACCAAAATTCTTAAGAAGATGAGGATATCTTTCATACTATTATTATAAGGCAGAACAAGCAAATTTTTGTGTTGTAAGGTTCTTTCTGGTTTTGATACATAGTCTTTTTGCCGCTTCAAATGCACTGTTTAATACACTATCAGGATATTTCAATTTTTTGCCTGCATTCCTAATCTTATCTATTTCATCATCAATATATTCAGGGCTACATACCCGTAATGCTCTTAAAAACATAGATGAAAACACTGACTTTTAACCTTATTGCTTTGTCCAGAATAGAAATGCACATAGGAAGAAATATTAGTGGGTTTTCTATACACACTATATTTAAACCCACTACTATTTCTTCGTATGAGGACATCCAGAAACGGTAAGCACCCATCATTTTCCATTTCCATCGTGAATTTAATTGATGGTACTAATTGATTTAACTTAGCAAAAAAGTTTTTACATCTTGGTTCCCTGGCCATACACAAATTATGTCGTCAGCATACCTAAACCATGTTACATTACGTGGGATTATGTTGTTTAATATCTTCTTTTCAAAAAATTCCATATATAAGTTACTTAACACTGGGGATAGAGGGTTTCCCATTGCCATACCAAAATTTTGTGAGTAAAATTTACCATTAAATTCAAATTTACAATCTTTTACACATAATTTAATCAGTTCAATTAAAGTACTTTTAGAAAATGGGATATCCAGCTGTGTGTTCTCTAACAATTCAGATAAAAACGCCATCAGATCATCTATTGGCACCTTTGTGAATAGTGATACAACATCAAAACTTACAAGTCTGGATTCACTATTAATCTCTACACTATTTAGTTTATTTATCAGGTCCACATTATTCTTGATATTTGCATTTGAGATGGTACCTACTAATGGGTTGAGAATATCTACTAAGTACTTCGCTAGCTTGTATGATGCGGAACCAACTGAACTGATAATTGGCCTGGCAGGAAAGGACTGTGTAATTTGGAAAAATATAGTGATTTAACGAATGAAGAAGTGAACATGGTTAAGGGAGTGATTTATGGAAGTATGAAAAAATCAGACACCACAAACGTCCCCAAAAGATTTATGGTTGCTATTAATGAACTGAAAAAAGATAAAAATATACACATGACAAAAGCAGATAAATCAGGCGCCCTTTATCAGTTCAGTTGGTTCCGCATCATACAAGCTAGCGAAGTACTTAGTAGATATTCTCAACCCATTAGTAGGTACCATCTCAAATGCAAATATCAAGAATAATGTGGACCTGATAAATAAACTAAATAGTGTAGAGATTAATAGTGAATCCAGACTTGTAAGTTTTGATGTTGTATCACTATTCACAAAGGTGCCAATAGATGATCTGATGGGTTTTTATCTGAATTGTTAGAGAACACACAGCTGGATATCCCATTTTCTAAAAGTACTTTAATTGAACTGATTAAATTATGTGTAAAAGATTGTAAATTTGAATTTAATGGTAAATTTTACTCACAAAATTTTGGTATGGCAATGGGAAACCCTCTATCCCCAGTGTTAAGTAACTTATATATGGAATTTTTTGAAAAGAAGATATTAAACAACATAATCCCACGTAATGTAACATGGTTTAGGTATGCTGACGACATAATTTGTGTATGGCCAGGGAACCAAGATGTAAAAAAACTTTTTTGCTAAGTTAAATCAATTAGTACCATCAATTAAATTCACGATGGAAATGGAAAATGATGGGTGCTTACCGTTTCTGGATGTCCTCATACGAAGAAATAGTAGTGGGTTTAAATATAGTGTGTATAGAAAACCCACTAATATTTCTTCCTATGTGCATTTCTATTCTGGACAAAGCAACAAGGTTAAAAAGTCAGTGTTTTCATCTATGTTTTTAAGAGCATTACGGGTATGTAGCCCTGAATATATTGATGATGAAATAGATAAGATTAGGAATGCAGGCAAAAATTGAAATATCCTGATAGTGTATTAAACAGTGCATTTGAAGCGGCAAAAAGACTATGTATCAAAACCAGAAAGAACCTTACAACACAAAAAATTTGCTTGTTCTGCCTTATAATAATAGTATGAAAGATATCCCTCATCTTCTTAAGAATTTTGGTGTTAATGTCGCATTTAAGAACAATACAACAATGAAAAATGTACTTATCAAGAACTCCCAGACAATATTAAAGGGTGTGTATATAAAATTCCGTGTAAGTCTTGTGACAACTTTTATATTGGCCAAACTGGAAAGCACTGGAAAAAGAATTGAACAACATAAGAAATGTGTGAGATATGCACAAGGGAACAGTGGTATATTTGTACATGTTAGTGAGAACAATCATGCTATCAACTGGGAAGGGGCAAAAGGATTGTATATTCTAATAATGCACTGGAAAGGAACATCATTGAATCTAGCTTCATAAAAGAAAGTTACAACCATAATATGAATATCAGTCAAGGGATGTATAAACTTGATCCTTTAATATCAAAAGAAATTTGTAAATTGTTTAAACTTTAAGGTAGGCAGTAGAGATATATGAAAATAGGATTATCATATTTGTAAACACAGTACGAGGGTAGTAATGTTAATGAGTTTCCAAACTCCGCCTCCATGACACCTGTCAGGTGTGGATCTGAGGTGGGGTATGGTCTGTTTATCAGCAATGTCCCCTGAGAGTCTATTGTGATTTTTAGCCAAATGAGTTTTAAAGGCCACCCCTACCTCGACACCGGCCTGAGTGGGGATATGGAGCCTCTAACGGTTGTGTATGTTCGTCAGTACTGTTCTTGTAGTATATATTTTGTGACTTCTCACACTCTGTATCAGTCCTTCGTCAATGGCTTGAAATAAAGTTGAAACCGGTCAGGACCTACACCCTGTTTCTTATTTTTCACCTGTGGTAATGTGTGATAAATGAATCACGTACAAAAGTGATAATAATCATATATATATATATATATATATATATATATATATATATATATATATATATATATATATATATATATATATTAGAGAGAGAGTGCTGGTAATCTTCTTAGACAAGAAGATATATTATTCAGTTGTATTCCACACAGGAAAAAATGAAAGCTGTTTTTGTTAGAATATGCCCAACAGTTTCGTCCTCCAGGGAAATAAGAATAGCAGTTGAAGAAATGAAAATTACCAAAATATCGAAAGAGGTAATATGTCCTTTTGAAACAGCATTACACTAAGTACATATTAACAAACGTATATTATACGATAGTTAATGGATAACATTATCCAATTTGTACTGATGTCTCATGACATGTAAAATAAAAGGATTTAATCGACAGAAACCAGGTGATCATTTAAATTTATCAACTATGTTGGGTCATGTACTTGCAAGTTATCAATATGACTGGTTAAGATTCTTTCACCTTTAGTAGGGAGCACTTCGAACTCCAATATTAAACATAATTTAGATCTGGTAGAAAAACTAAATAGCACAATTATTACTTAAAAGTTTATAATGATTAACTTTGATGTTGTATCTCTATTTACAAAGGTATCTGTAAATGATTTGCTTGAATATTTACCTGAATTTTTAGATAATTATGATTTACCCTTGTCCACCCATAACATTGCAGAACTCGTTAAAAGTTTGCATTAGTGATTCGGTTTTTACATTTGATAACAAATTTTATACACAAAAATTTGGTATGGCAATGGGAAATCCTCTTTCGCCTGCTTTAAGCAATCTATACGTGGAATTTGTTGAAACTAGATTTTTGCCTAATATTTTACCGTATGGTGTTCTATGGTTTATAGGTGATATTTTTTGTATATGGCCTCTAACCGAAAATGTGAATACATCTCTTTTCAAACTGAACACTTTGGTGCCTTCTTTAATTTTGTAGAATGATGGTTGTCTCTCATTTTTAGATGTAAATGTCCACCGTACTTTAAAATGGCTCAAAATACTCAGTTCATAGGAAACCCACAAATGCAAATTCATACATCCATTATCACTCTAATCACATGGCAATCAAGTAAAGAAGGGTACTCTTTCTTCCATGTTTGTAAGAGCTTTACGTACCTGCAGCCCTGGATTTCATCAAGAGGTTGAAAATATTTATTTTTAACATATCGGGAAAATTAAAATATCCCAAATATTTTGTTGAGTGTGCTTTGTAACAAGCAGAAAAAATGTTTATTCAGTAACTACCAGAGTGGGTTTTAACAATCGAAATGCACTTATTTTACCATACAGTGATCTCCTACGTAGGGCTCCAAGTTTTTACAAGAATTTTAATATTGTTTTTTAAATTTTCAAATACCTTGAAAGACATATTAAAAAGGAATTCCCCAGTGTTTCTCAGGGCTGCATTTACGGGGTTCCTCGCATGAATTGCAAGTGCTTTGATGTAGGACAATCTGGGAAGGGGCTGGAGACAAGAATTAAACAACACAGACAGTGTGAGAACGGGACAAATGACGAATGCTCAATTTTTACACATTAATAATTTTAGTCACATGATTGATTGGGAGGGGGCAAAAGTTGTTTTATATTGTAACAATACAACTCGTAGAAATGTTATTGAATCTGCTTTGATTAAGTATCACGGTGACTTACTGAATGTACGCCAGGTATATACAAACTAGACGCATTTGTTGTTAGAGAGATTTGTAAGACAGTTTATTTGTATTCACCTGCTGAGCTGTTCTGTGCATGCTGTACTGGTTTTCGCCGGATTTTGAATGTTTGTGTTGCTATTTCTTCCAGCTTTTGTGTTGACTTGGTTAGATATTCTCGGTGTGTTTAGCAATATGCCTCGAAAATGTGTTGAAATACACGAAAGCGCTTGGGACTCCTTTTTGTTTTTCCTGTGGCCTATGGTGAATGTGTGTATATATATATATATATATATATATATATATATATATATATATATATATATATATATATATATATATACAGTATATATGTATATATATATATATATATATATATATATAATGTTCCCACACACGTACATACACACATACTGGTGTGTGTGTATATATATATATATACACACACACACACACACCAGTACGTGTATGTATATACGTGTGTGGGAACATTATTTATCTATCTATATATATATATATATATATATATATATATATATATATATATATATATATACACACCACACCACACACTCATAATATATATATATATATATATATATATATATATACATATATTTAATGTATGTATATATGTTTAAAGCAGGTTAAGTTAAGTATATCTTAGTTTAACCAGACCACTGAACTGATTAACAGCTCTCCTAGGGCTGGCCCGAAGGATTAGACTTATTTTTACGTGGCTAAGAACCAATTGGTTACCTAGCAACGGGACCTACAGCTTATTGTGGAATCCGAACCACATTATCGCGAGAAATGAATTTCTACCACCAGAAACAAATTTCTCTTGTTCTTCACTGGCCGGTCAGAGATTCGAACTCGCAACCATCAGAGTGGTAGCCGAGAACGGAACCCGCTCACCCAGCGAAGAATTGTTTAGAGCAGGTACTACACTAACATAATGTACGTAACCTTCGAAATACATAACTAAATAAGACATGCACACAAACTCAAACTGAACTTAATGGTACGTGTGTTCTGGAGCAAGCAGCATTCACCAACACGTTGCATTCGCTTCCCCCCAACATCAACGCAACAATGAAAATAAAGATGATAAAAATCGGCACGCACACTTATTCAAATTTCGTATCTGACGGAAGACACAAGTCTGTACTTTCAAACATGACCTCATATCTCGAGTTTCTTAAGCATACAGTCTCCTTAATCGACAAAATTAATACACAGGAAGATACTGATGCATCAAGTGATACATTCTTTTAACTAAAAATAAATAGAATTTGCAATCAACATTATTATACAGTATATATATATATATATTATATATATGTATATATACATAATTACATATATTACTAAAAGGACCTCATTCAAACTGGATGGTATCTAACGGAGTTTTTTATTCAGAAAAAGTTACAAGCTTTCTTGGACAAACAGTCCACATTATCAAGTTCGGATACTTGATAATGTGGACTGTTTGTCCAAGAAAGCTTGTAACTTTTTCTGAATAAAAAACTCCGTTAGATACCATCCAGTTTGAATGAGGTCCTTTTAGTAATTCTACTAATGCACAGAACAATTGTGTATGTGATAAAGTTAATTACATATATATATACATAGATACACATATAAATTATATATACAGTATATATATATATACAATATATATATACATATATATATATATATATATATATAGATAGATAGATAGATAGATAGATAGATAGATAGATAGATAGAGACACACTTTGGAGGGGGTAGCACTGAAAGGACAGTTTCCCAGTAGGTCAAGAGACAGTCTACTAGCCTTAAGTCCTTTTTATTTTACACCAAGAAGATGCTGGTACCCATTTTTTATAGCTGGGTGGACTGGTGGGTGGAAAGCCGGGAGCAATCAATAAATTTAGTAAAAAGGAAAAAAAAATCCAAGGATAAGGATCCAAAAAGATACAGTCAGTCTTATGTGGCTTCCACGACCCTCGAAATCATTGCTTTTATTCTGTTATTCTAATAGATGATCTCTTCCTTCAGTAATTCCCATTGCTTTTGCTGCTTCTTTCCAATGAACCCCATATTCTTGGGAAGCTTGACTGTCAAGTCAACGGCCCCTGTGGTGGGCTTGTTCCATATGAATTGGGTTCGTCTTCTGAATAAAAATAATAATAGCAAGATACGCGCATCAAAATTCCGCCACTTTTCTACATAACTAGTGCCAGCGATTCAAGCAGCTTCCAGTACCCGGTCTTTGAAACAAGTCATAGCTCCATCTCTCAGTGTTGTCGCTGGTACTACTTATGTCATCAAAAATGGAGGGATTTTGATGTGTGTCTTGCTATTATTATTATTATATTATTCAGAAGTCGAACCCTATTCATATGGAACAAGCCCACCACAGGGGCCAATGACTTGAAATTCAAGCTTCCAAAGAATATTGTGGTGTTCATTCGAAAAAAAAAAAAGAAGTAACAAGAGCAATGAGAAATACTGAGAGAAGAGATCATTTATTAGCAAAACAGATCAGTTAACAAACAGGTAAGTCAATAAGTAAAAACGTAAGTTCATTATTAGAATACAAGGAGAACTGTATTGGGGCAGTAATGCCTTGCATCTTCGCTTGAACCTCTGAAGTTCCAATTGCACGACTACTGGGAGTTCGCCTTTTATCTAGGGCAGACATTTCCCAGTGAAACCCACACCATTTTGATGCACGTCTTGCGAGGTATGCTTCAATTGTCTTTAAATGATTCCGCTTTCCCCTTAACAGCACTGACTGTGATCAGATGGTCCCTCGGTTGCTGGAAGATATGAGGGTTGCCACTCCCCCAAGTCACACTCATTTTTTTCCCCATACAAAGTAGATTTTTTTTTTATTACCGCATGTTTCTTGTCCTTTCTCACTGGCATGCGGAAAATAAGCCGCTTGTTCAATAATGAAATCGGATGATTTGAGAGAAGGCTGCCGATCACAAATCCAGGCTAAATAGTCTGATCCCAAGAATCGAATTTAAATTAGAATGGACAGAGGGAAAATCCATTTCTTTTCTAGGTATAGAAACCACACTTTCTCCATATTCGGTGTTCATTTCAGTGCAAGTCACACAGCCAAGCCACTTATTTGAAAGTGCTTTAAGGAGTTCTTCCTCCCCACTTCGCTGTTTCTAAAGTGAACCGGATCATTTGTGCCCCAGATATCGAGTCCAGAAGAAACACACGTCTTTAAAGTCAAAAGCGGCCTGTCCCAAACAAGTATAGAACTCCAGCGTTCAGTAAAATCCACAGGATGTTATTGCAAGGGTTGCGGAAACCTGATAAGATTGCATACGTCTTATTTTCTATCTCTTTGTTTAATTCATATGACTAATTTCTTATATCTCTCTCTCTCTCTGTCATCATATATATATATATATATATATATATATATATATATATATATATATATATATATATATATATATATATATATATATATATATATATATATATATATATATATGATATTCTCTTGTAATCTGCATAAAGTATAATTTTTCCAGAATGTTATGATATGTTTTGTAATTGTCGTATGATTTTTTTTTTATATCGGGTAGTGTATTCTGTAGATTAGTAATAATTGCGTGCAAATGTCTTTGTAATGTCAGCTCTCACGGAATTAATCTTTTAGATAACATAGTAGTGGGGTAGAGAGTTTACGTTTCATGTGGCTGTTTGGTCATGGGATCGCTCTGTTTCGAGTTCGAGTGACAAGTAACGTCAACAATTGAGATTTTGGTCTTGGTCTGTTTATCAAACATGTCGATCATGTGCTTTTTTTTCATCGTGATGCTGGGCTCTCACGGGAGATCAGTCACACAGACCAAATTTTTGTTCCATACGAGGAGGAGGGAATGACAGCGCAGTGTCGCGTCATCTTCTGTCTTACACGGAGAGAAAACAATGTGGGTTTAAGGAAGTGTTGCACAAAACCGCGTGGTAATCGCATCATACAAATTCTGGACGCGTCCAAAAACGCTTTACGTGATAGGATATTCTTCGTGTCCTCGTCCAAAAACAATTTAGAATATTCTGTGGGTCTTGGTCCCAAAGCGATTTAGGTGACGTCATCCTATTTTGCTAGAATGATTCATGGGAACTTGCTTGCAATTGGATACAGAAATCATTTTTCACTGAGAGGCTAAGAACTGTGCGGTGTAGATTTAAAAAAAGAAATTCTCTCTCTCTCTCTCAGATAATGTAAAGTACTTAATTGTTGTTCCCTCCATTTTAGTTTGTGAGATCTTACATTTAGCTTTGTAGCAGTGTACAGTATGTATATATCGGTGACGGCACCTCGTTAGGAATTGTGAAAATGTGTAACGGCCAGTACTGCAGTTAACAGATATTGCAATTAAAATTCATACCATGGTATAATATAATTTGAAGGGTAAAATTTAAAGTGTGTAATATAATTTCAAGTGTTTAAATAAGTGATTAGTAGACCAGTCAGTATAAAATTTACATTTAATTTTCATGTTTTGCATAATTGTGTTCTTAGTGTCTTTTGAAGTATGTGTTTAATTCTTTCCGAAGTCAACACTTTTGCATATTTTGAATGTTTACAATCTCTTAGTGTTTTCAAGACGCTCATTTAATTTCATTTCACATATGAACATCTTGGTAATTTAATTTTGTTTCATAATTTAAGAATTAATTAAGATTGAAAATTTTGTTTCCAAGTAACAGTAATTTTTCTTCAAAGTAAGCTTGTGAATTTTGATTTATTAACTTTGAATTTGAAATAAATTTTTTGTACTTAGAAGTTTTTATAACAGCGTTTCATTTACTGACCAGTGGTTGGAATTCACTGTAAATAAAACAGCATGATAAAGTTTTGTTCCTTCAGTGTTGCTGAAATGACTCTAATCAAGGAGACAGTTACAGTTGTTCAGTAATAGAGTGATGCCCTTTTGCTCTAAGATATTTCTTGTTTAAATATTTTGATATTTAACATTGTTGATAAGCTTTTCAAGGGATCGCTGTTGCCTTTAGAGTGTTCAGTCATTTTTTTTTTTTTGTTATGAGAGTTCAGGTATCTGGCTGTTGTGAGGTAAGGCTTGAATTCTATGATTGGTAAGTGTAATAACCGGGTATCTGGAACACTTCGTGACAAATAAAATTGGTGCCCAGAGGCCCGGGAAAAAAACAAAACAAAATATCACTCTGGTTTATGATTTATACTGGTGGTGTTAGGGATTTTTGATAGGAGAGTGACCACATTGTTATTCTTGCATTGTATTGTGAATTGTTTAGTTGAATAACTTTGAGAAAATGGCTCTGTTCAATGTTCAGGAATTTTTAGCAGCTTCTTCCATCCAAGAGTTTTCTGAATCCAACCTGACTAAAGCAAAATGGCTTGCTTTAGCCTTAGCCTGTGGAGGTGAAATGTCTGGTAGTATGATGAAGGCACAAGTGAAGTGCATTGCAATCCAAGCATTGATGGACTCTGGGAAAACAGATGAAGAGTTAGGAGAGGCACAAGAATTACTGAATGTAGCTGAGGCAGATTTTATAACTAGGCAAGAGCAAAATAAAGAAAGAGCAGCAGAAGAAGAAAGAGGAAAGAGAAAAAGCAAGATATGAAAGGGAGATGAAATTAATGAAAGCTCGACCCACATTACCTGTGACACCGTCTACCTCTACTCAAGGTAATCAAGGGATTGTATTTGATGTGGTAAGAGTGCAGAAGTTAGCTCCAGAGTTTACAGATGCACCTCAAGATGAGTTTTTTTTTTATCACTTTGAAAAAGTGGCTTTAGGTATGGGATGGCCAGAAGATAAATGGTCAGTCTTGTTACAGGGTATTCTCATAGGTAAAGGAAGAAGTGCCTATTTAGCCTTATCAGCTGATCAGTGTAAAGGTTACAAAGTACTCAAACACAATGTGCTACAAGTTTACCAGATGACCCCTGAGTATTATAATGATTCAGAGCTTTAAGAAAGGATGACAAGACGACGTTCTTGGATTATGCCTACAAAGTGAAGAGGTGTCTCAAACGATGGTTGGAGGCTGCTAAAGTTAAATCTATGGATGAGCTTGAAGAGTTAATTGTGTTGGGGCAATTTCTTAGAGGGATTCCTGAACACATAAGAGCCTATTTGAGAGAGAGAGGTTAAGAAACTTGACAAAGCTGCTACACTGAGTGAAGATTATAATATTATCAGTGGCAAAAGGAACTATAATGTCAAGTATAAAAATGATAGGAATCAACAATGGACAGGTATAGGGTCTCATAAAAATTACAGGAACAAATTTAATGGGAATCCTTCAAGTTGTAATACCAATGCAACGCAAGGTAATACCCCTCAGCAATCAAATGTTAAATTCTCAAGACAGATACAGAAGACTAATGTTGTCTGCTTTAAGTGTGGAAGAGCAGGGCATGTTCACCAACTTCCTCGCAAGCGATATGAACGCTACTTCCATGCAAGTGCTACTATTTATATGAAACTGAAGTATAAAAAATGGAAAAAGCCCATCTTGACTTTGAGTTTCTACAGTACTGTCAAAACTATATCACGATCACCACTAATTTTGCCAAAGTTCCATTATATAAGCCATCTTCGTCCAGTTCACAACTTTATTTTCATTCCGCTAAGCATGAATCAAATATGGAAATTAACTGTAAACAAAAACTTGTGGAACAACATAAAAGTGAGATTACTACCATAAGTCGCAAGAAACTTGGAACCCTTTCAGCCATAGACTGAGTTATTATTATAAAATTATTTAATAAGTCCATTCAAATTTGCACCACATAAACTCAAGAACGACACGAAACAAAACTCAAAAATCAAGGTACTATCCTTCCCAAATTTTGCAGGCAACGTATCACTGTTGCTAATTTGTGTAACTGTCTAAACGAGAAGAATTTTTGTTATCTTTGGGGTTGGACTCCTGCCTCCCAACTACAAACCCAATTACTGTATAGAATTGTCTAGTTTATCGCAACAAGCGCTTTCTGAACTCCAGACCAATTGGGGACCACCTCTTTAAGAATTCCAATTTTCATATACTTAAATACATGGAAAGCGGATTTCTTAAAGGAGGGGGCCCAATTGGCCTGGAGTTCAGAAAACGCTTTTGGCGACAAACTAGGTAAATCTATGAAATACAGATACTACTCTCTAGCGGGATAACAAACTTACAAGAATTGGTTTTGTAGCTGGGGAGGATTTGGTTATTGCTAGGCCTGATAAGGGTCCCGGGGTTACAGTAACTCTTGAGAAATATCAACGAAATGGAGATGATTTTAGGTGAAAATACAAAATTTGAAAATATTGGGCTTGCATGCTACCTAAGCATCCTTAAAACCCAAGATACTACGGGGTTTTCCTTCGATATTCTACACGGGTTGCCCCAAACTCATAAACCAGTGGTCCCTTTATGCCCTAACTTTGACCTCGTACAATACCCCAAACTAAAAGCTGGCAGAGTTTTTGGTTCCATTATTAGAGCCCCCACCAGAACAGGTGCACTCTTACCAACTCAAACAATTTAATTTAAAGGAAAATTCTGACTCGGGACTCCGATCTTTTTATGGCCAGTTTCAACACTGAATCTTTTTTTCGGATGTGGCCGTGAACGAAACTCTCGGAATCTTTTTTGATAAATTGTTTTCGAAACCCGATACTAATTTTATTATCTGAATCGTGTCCTTTTTAAAACTGTTAGAACTGGCTGTGCTGGACACGGCCTTTATTTCTGATGCCAGCCTATGTAGACAGGTACACGGTAAGGTTGTAGCATACAACGGAATATACAATTTAGGCCGAAGGGCGAACGCATCATAGGAATGGAAAGAGTTGCAGCTAGGTGCCGAAGGGACGCTGCAAAGAACCTCAAGTAATTCCTACAGTGCACCGCATGAGGTGCACTGACGACACAACCCTTCTACGGGGAGTATGGCTCTGGGCTCTCTCCTTGGCTCTACCTTCTCCAACTTTTCATGTGCTCCATGGAGGTGCGCTTGCTTGACCAGTGTCCTCACTTTTTTAGAATATTTCTTCATGTGCTTTGGATGACACCTTTGCTCTCTTTAAATAATATTGTCACTCAGTTATTTTTGGAATCAATTAACTCGTGCCACCATAATATTAAGTTTATTCTTGAGAGAGAGCAGGGTGATGGACTACCTTTTTCAGACTTTTTGGTTAAGAGAGACAATGGTGGTTTTAGCCCTTCTGTTAAAAAAAATAAAAACTTTTATTGGACTGGATTCCAACTTTTTTTAGCTTCTGATTTGACAAAGTCAAACTTAACCATTCTCTCGTCTCAGGCCGGAATGTTTTTACTAGACTACCTTAATAAAAACTGCCATCCCATCAAGGTAGTTGACAAAGTCCCCAACAAATTACTAGGTAAACAGTTTTAGAATCTCGCTACGGTCCTTACTGTTCCCAAAATGAAATTTTATGCTCGTCTGCCCGACAGGAAAGGCAATCACCAAGACCCTGAGCAAACACTCTGGTGCTCTTGGTGTCAAGCTTATTTCCAAAAACCCAATGGCGGTTTAGGTCCTTTCAAGGGTTAGGCTCGAATGAATTTCTGAAGATTTATGTCGGAGCCACTAGACGTCTACTCTGGGAATTTATGTTGGAGCCACTAGACTTCTGCTCTGGGAATTTATGTCGGAGCCGCTAGACGTCTGCTCTGGGAATTTATGTTGGAGCCACTAGACGTCTGCTCTGGGAATTTATGTCGGAGCCACTAGACGTCTGCTCTGGGAACTTATGTTGGAGCCACTAGACGTCTGCTCTGGGAATTTATATCGGAGCCGCTATACGTCTGCTCTTGGAATTTATGTCGGAGCCGCTAGACGTCTGCTCTGGGAATTTATGTTGGAGCCACTAGACGTCTGTTCTGGGAATTTATGTCGGAGCCGCTAGACGTCTGCTCTGGGAACTTATGTCGGAGTCACTAGACATCTGCTCTGGGAACTTATGTCGGAGCCGCTAGACGTCTGCTCTGGGAATTATGTTGGAGCCACTAGACGTCTGCTCTGGGAACTTCTGTCGGAGCCGCTAGACGTCTGCTCTGGGAATTTATGTCGGAGCCGCTAGACGTCTACTCTGGGAACTTATGTCGGAGCCGCTAGATGTCTGCTCTGGGAACTTACATCGGAGCCGCTAGACGTCTGCTCTGGGAACTTATGTCGGAGCCGCTAGACGTCTGCTCAAAGTGCAAACTGACTCCCAATCCTGAACCATCCAATATACGCAATCATGCCAAATTATCTAAAGCTGAAATACAAAAAAATGAGAACTTGACTATTACTGGCCAGAGCAACGATCAAACTAATTCCCTTGTACTGGAAACACTCAAAATTAAACATTCCTCTACTAAGTTATCTTTTGTATCTTGATGTTTTACTTTTTACCTTTCACATTTTAGTTTTCTGTAAGAGAAAACTATTGAGATGGCTATCTGTCTGTCCGTCCGCACTTTTTCTGTCAGCCCTCCGATCTTAAAAACTACAGAGGCTAGAGGGCTGCAAATTGGTATGTTGATCATCCACCCTTCAATCATCAAGCATACCAAATTGCAGCCCACTAGCCTCAGTAGTTTTTATTTCGTTTAAGGTTAAAGCAAGCCATCACCACTGGGCCGTGGCTGAAAGTTTCATGGACTGCAGCTCATACAGCATTATACACTACGAAGAAAACTCAATTGAGCCGAAGAAACTTTCGCTCATTTTTTACTTATTTTTTTTGTTTCCAGTTCTGATCTGTACTTTGTACCAGTAATGGTTAGTTCCCTGTCTCTGGTGCAGAATAATAACAACTGGTGAATAGTGTTCTTGTGTATATAAATGCTAAATATTATTTCTTAATATTCTGTGAATTTCATGCCACCTCCACCATGATAGCTGGTTGGTAAGTTTGTAACACGTGGCTAATCATGAATTTTTGTCACATCCACAGACACATTTTCCATATTTACGGATATAAAGCCACAAATGTCCAAGTACAAGAACATGAATTCGACAGGCATATGTCTGGCGGAGTTAATGTCAATTTCTACCTCTCTGGAAGGCTCAGTGGTCTGAAGTCACTGTACGCTGCTTTTTCTCACCTAGACGGCAGTTCGTATTCCGCTAGTGACGAAGTACTGAATAACTGCACTTTCCCTTGGGTCTAAGATATTCCTGAGGTATAGTAGACGACATTTGTGGCTTAATATTCGTGTGTGTGTGTGTATATATATATATATATATATATATATATATATATATATATATATATATATATATATATATAAATATATATATATATATATATATATATATATATATATATATATATATATATATATATATATATATAGACCCTCAATGGTCAAGTCGGTTAGAGCAGCAGCTTCGGACTTCATAGAGGTCTGTGGCGCAGGTTCAAATCCGCAGCCGACAGGTCAGAGACACGGACACTTTGCTATTTGTGTAGACACCCCGGGATTATGTATGTAATCAACAGATAGGTTTGCTTAAAAGCAAATGGGTGTTACAGACTAATACACACACAAACAAAGTCACTTCAACATCTCCTAAAAACATAACAGACACCTCACACGTCTCGAACTGTCGACCTAACAGCTTTAACGTCTCCTTGCTGCTGGGAGAAAGGGAGCTGGGGACTGGTACGATACATGTACATGCGCTTCTGGGGTCTAAGCAATGTCAGGCAGGGCAGCCGATCGAGACTACAGTCTACCCCAAAGCCAAATCAAAGTCCTTCAAAAGAAGGCATCGTGCTTACCCCATACAAAAAATGGGAAAAAAAGCACGTTAAAAGAAGAAAAAAATATACATATATATACATTATATGTATATACATATGTATATAGAACAAACAGGAGGACGTAAAAGGAGGTGATGCATATTCAACTTTATTTCCAGCCAACGTTTCAAAACATGGCTTCATCATCAGGGCTAAAATCAATACAAAGGACTAAGTAAAATTATTAGTGTTAAAATACAGATATTAAAACCGAAACATAAAAGTTAAAACCAACCTAACGCCTCAAGAACAGAAAACTGAGTGACCAAGATGGGCACCAAAAGGACGAAGAAATATATATATATATATATATATATATATATATATATATATATATATATATATATATATTGTATATATATATATATATATATGTGTGTGTCTATATATATATATATATATATATATATATATATATATATATATATAGATAGATAGATAGATAGATAGCTAGATATAAAATTGCGTATACATCACAGTATATCTGTAAAGAAAAATCCTTATTCCCAAGTATACTTCTCTCTCTCTCTCTTTTCCTGTGTGTCTGTGTGTGTTTGTGTACTCCACCGAAAACAGCACTCTTATTCTCCATGAGCCCAGGATGCCAGAACGTTTTGGGCATCCGCCCGGATACAATCTGCCCTTTGTAAACAAAGATAAGCTGCAGCAGAACCTCGATCTCAGTGTTTTCCATAAAAAAAAATGTATGTTTACTTGTATATGAAAAGGACCAGCTTCGTTAAAGTAAAACAGTAGCTCGCTCACATGAATTACACCGTGACCAGTTTTCAAATTTCATGGCAGACAATACGAATCGACTCGAAGAACTAGGTACTTGTTGGTTTTCTAACAATAACGGATCGAAATGATATTTGGAAACTCTCTTTTCAGTTTTCTATAAAAGAAAACTATTGAGAAGGCTACTTGCCCGTTCGCCCTCAGACCTTAAAAGCTACTGAGGCTAGAGGGCTGCAAGTTGGTATGTTGATCATCCACCCTCCAGTCATCAAATATACCAAACTCAGTCCTCTAGCCTCAATAGTTTTTATTTTACTTAAGGTTACAGTTAGCCATGATCATGCGTCTGGCACCGCTATAGGTGCCAACAACATAGGCCACCACCGGGCCGTGGCTGAGAATTTCAGACAGCGTTATAAGCTGTACAGAAAACTCGATTACACAGAAGAAACTTCGCCGCATTTTTTACTGGATTCAGCTTTATGTCGGTCGTTTTTCGCGCCTGTTAGAAAAAATAATGCCCTCACATTTGTAGTGCCTCTTTTCTCTCTCTCTCTCTCTCTCTCTCTCTCTCGGCGCAACAGCATTCAGTACGAAGCAATTCCCAACCCCTTTCCCTTCCCGCCTTTGCAAGATAGAGCGGTTTTTAGTTGTAGAGTATTTTTATTTCCCGACAGCCACACAGCATCCAGAAGACCAACACATTCTACATAAATCCACTCTGCACGGATCGGACATTACCGAGCTGCTCGGCACGACGATTGCTTCGCTTCTGAAGGTTTCTTTCATCCTTCTCTCGTCTGGTTTCGCGTCCTCTCTCTCTCTCTCTTCTTCAGATACATCTTACATAATACAAATTTTGATCTCACGGTCCCTAGTTTGATCCTCAACTAGCTTAGGATGAATAAGTGATGACGAATTCTTTCTCCACTCGTTTATCTTCTTAGATTTAATTGCGTGCGCGAATCTAGCCAAGGGAACCTATTCATTTTTCCATTCATTTTTACTTCTAGTTTTCTTCGCAAGGCATTCGGGATGGGTGGGTGCCACCGAGTGATCCTTGTCGCCTCCCTTTTGCTTGCAGCTTCAATCCAAGGTAAGACAATTATGTGTATCTTATAAGCTTTTCAGTCACCATTTGGTTACCAGTTCGTGAAAAAAATGGGTAAGACAATTATGTGTATCTTATGCGCTTGTCAGTCACCATTATTAGAAGTTCGTGAAAAAAATGGTTAAGACAATTATGTGTATCTTATAAGCTTTTCAGTCACCATTTGGTTACCAGTTCGTGAAAAAAATGGGTAAGACAATTATGTGTATCTTATACACTTTTCAGTAACCATTTGGTTACCAGTTCGTGAAAAAATGGGTAAGACAATTATGTGTATCTTATACACTTTTCAGTAACCATTTGGTTACCAGTTCGTGAAAAAAATGGGTAAGACAATTATGTGTGTCTTATAAGCTTTTCAGTCACCATTTGGTTACCAGTTCGTGAAAAAAATGGGTAAGACAATTATGTGTATCTTATACACTTTTCAGTAACCATTTGGTTACCAGTTCGTGAAAAAAATGGGTAAGACAATTATGTGTATCTTATACACTTTTCAGTAACCATTTGGTTACCAGTTCGTGAAAAAAATGGGTAAGACAATTATGTGTGTCTTATAAGCTTTTCAGTCACCATTTGGTTACCAGTTCGTGAAAAAAATGGGTAAGACAATTATGTGTATCTTATACACTTTTCAGTAACCATTTGGTTACCAGTTCGTGAAAAAAATGGGTAAGACAATTATGTGTATCTTATACACTTTTCAGTAACCATTTGGTTACCAGTTCGTGAAAAAATGGGTAAGACAATTATGTGTGTCTTATAAGCTTTTCAGTCACCATTTGGTTACCAGTTCGTGAAAAAAATGGGTAAGACAATTATGTGTATCTTATACACTTTTCAGTAACCATTTGGTTACCAGTTCGTGAAAAAAATGGGTAAGACAATTATGTGTATCTTATACACTTTTCAGTAACCATTTGGTTACCAGTTCGTGAAAAAAATGGGTAAGACAATTATGTGTGTCTTATAAGCTTTTCAGTCACCATTTGGTTACCAGTTCGTGAAAAAAATGGGTAAGACAATTATGTGTCATATAAGCTTTTCAGTCATCATTTGGTTAGCAGTTCGTGATTAAAAAAATGGGTAAGACAATTATGTGTATCTTATGTGCTTGTCAGTACCCATTTGGTTACCAGTTCGTGAAAAAAAATGGGTAAGACAATTATGTGTATCTTATGCGCTTGTCAGTCACCATTTGGTTACCAGTTCGTGAAAAAATTGTGTATTTTATAAGCTTTTCAGTCACCGTTTGGTTAGCTAGTTCATGGGAAAAAATGCACATGCTCTCTGTTCACGTCCTTTCCTGTGCTAAAAATAAGCAATTTCCCTCTTTTGACAGTTGTTCAAGGGTTAGATTTACAACGCAGCTTTCCTAGTACTGGCCCCTCACAAGTGGAGAGCTCTCCGAATACGCTCGTGCCTTTGGAATGGAGTCAAGAAAAGTCCTTCTTTTCCAGCGGCATTCTATGGAATATCAACCAGGAGACTTCAGATGACTCTTCCAGCTCCAGTGTTATCCCAAGAAATGTCCACTGCAAGAAAGAAGGGTTGAACCCTGTCCCAGGTACAGAAGGCTTGAAGTGCTCTGCAATTAAATTTTAGGTCATTGAAAGCTTACTGCTATTTTCAATGTTAACCAAGTCCATGAAGAGCCTGGTATGACAGGAAGGGAGCAAAAAATTATCATTGTTAAAATTCCTTTTTTTGGGGGGGGGGATGAAAAGCCTCCCTACAGCAATTTGTCTTGGTCCTACATTCTCACCAACTCTACTGGAGAGGGCTAGAAATAAGTTTAATACAAGTGGTACTCGACAATACTGTGATAATATGCAATCAATCAGGTTGCGCTGCATTGAGACCTCAACCACAATGAGCTTAAGGTTTTCAAAATGGCTTTTCAAAACCATAAGTTTTCATACGCACCTGTATCATAACTTCCAAAACCTTAAGAAAGTGTGTTAATATTTTTATTCTTCTTATGCTACATTTTTATTTTCCTGAATGAAACAGACTTAACGGATTATGTGGGAATTATTTCGTAAAAAAAAATATGAATTAATTCCCAAATTCAGTCCCAGTATGACTTTGGTCCATAAAAATATAAGGCAAAAATAATTTCCCCCCAGAATGAATGGTTGATTATGAATCACTGCTTGAATATATGAATGAATCTACGCATGAACCCGTCCACGCTTTCCAATGATGTACCTAAGTACCGGAACCTTTCCCTGGAAAAAAGCAGGATGCCATATCTTAAACACTAACCATAGAATTTTCTTGAAAATAATATCATTATGTTTCCCACATCCCAATTCTTCTAACACTAATTTAACCTAACCTGACCCAACCTAACCTAACCTAACCCAAGCTAACCTAACCTAACTTGACCCAACCTAACCTAACCTAGGGGCATGGCAAAAGAACCGGGGCTCGTGCAATACTAGCATACATCTCAGGAGGGCATTCAGCACCACCATGGCAATGTCATTAAAAAATGGTTATTATTAAACTCTCACACTGACAGTCACATAATGTAAATAACTTCTGCATAGCAGTCATGTAATCACACATTTAAAAAATGAATTGATTAGAAATGAGTTATTTTAATCTTAACAAAAAATTTCAAAAAATTTTTAAACGCTTTCATTAAAGTGCACTAAAAAGTAAAAAATAATTTTTTGAGACACACCAGGACTTGAAATTTTGCATGGTTACTCAATCCCAGTGACAATACAACCTCACATGATCAGTAGGTCAGCAGTGACCTCTAGTGACCCTACAGTGACCTCTCCCAGTATCTCAGGATTTTGTTGGCTACAATCATAAATCGGTTTCAATTTCTGTCAAAGCTAAAAAGTATAAGGTAAAGAAATACAAACATTTTTTTAAAATTAATCGCGTCTGCAAAAATAAGAGCGTGGGTGTCAGACGTGAAAGGAAATGCCACATGTTTGCCACCCATGCCTTTACTTTTGTAGATATCAGTAATTGTAAGAAAATCCTGGTGTCTCAAAAAATTAATTTTTAACTTTTTAGTGCATTTTAATAAAAGCGTGTTTAAAATTTTTTTTTAATAAAATTCAGATAATTTATTTCCAATTAATTTATTTTTCAAATGTATGATTATATAGAATGGTTACTTTTGCACAAATTACTGTTATGCACAAAGCTAACAGGTGCTGACACATGTGGAATTTCCATCAGTAAACTAACTTATCCTTTTAACTATTGGGTTGTTGGGAAAATATGAAATACATATTATGAAATTTTTATCACACCGTGATTTATATACAATCATGAAGCTACAAATGTCATTTAATATCCAATTCACGCTACTTCGGGAATATCCCCGATGGGGAATAGGGGAATATTCACCGAAGGAGAATTTTTTCAAGTGATAAATGGATCGGTACCGCCGGGTCTCGATCCCTCGACGCAGTAACTTCCAACGACTCCATTCGACAGCCAAACCTCTTGACTGTCAAATGGAGTCGTTGGAAGGTACTCAGCCGAGGGATCGAGACCCAGCAATACCAATCCATTTATCACTTAAAAAAAATTCTCCTTCGGGGATAATTCCCAATTGGAAATATTCCCGAAATAGCTTGAATTGGATATTAAACAACTTTTGTAGCCTCATGATTATAATATCATTATCTACAAGATCTAATGAATAAAAGTTAGTTGTACTTAACTGTTATGTTAGTGTAAACATTCATGCAACTTCTTTTTTCAGGTTCCTGCAACAAATTTATATACTGCAAAGATTTATCTGATGAAGGGATTGAAGACTGGTATGTCCTACTGTTCACTTGTCCTGAAGGACAAGTATTTGAAGAGGCTTCTAGTAAGTGCATAGATCTTTCCTCGGTGAAATTGCGTCCAGAATGCCATTCTGATGGAGGAGACCATGTCAGTGAGGAAGACACTTTGACCACTTCTGATTCTGATTCCACTAGTGAGAAAAAACATCCAGGCACACTGAAGGATTCCTCAAAGCAAGATGATAAAAACTGTGATGGTGGTGCCAGTGTTGCATGTGGTGTTCCAGGAAAAGATGAACTGAACAAGAATGGCACTGAGATCAGTGCAAATGTCCATCAGGAAATAGGATTACTATCACTGGGCATCAGCAGACAAAACAATGAAACTCTGAGAGACGACACTCCAGACTTTTCAGGCCAAGACGATGTCCAAGAAAGGAAAAAACGTTCTGCGAACTCTTTGGAAAACAAAGAAAACATAGTTAATATCATAGCTCTCAAGGCTGTGGAAGTATGCAACGATATGACGAACATCAACAAATATGTTACCTATGTCAGGTCTAAAAGACCTTTAAAATTTACATATAAGGATGACTTCCTCATGGATATTTTAAACATCTACAACCAAAATCTGAAGTCTGCACAGACGAACACTAAATCCTGGGACCAGAGGAAAGGGATTCTAGATGCCATTACAGAGGTTTTCACTTTAACCAGAGAGTTTGGGCCTAACCTCAAAACTCGGTTCCGCAACATGAAAACCTTTATTGCCACTTTACCAAAGATGGATCAGAACTTTGAAAATAGTGGAATTGATATGAATACGTTAAAGGACGAGATAGAAAAACTGGAAGCTCAAATCAAATCTATTAAATACACAGATGACATGAAAATCATCACTGATTATTTAGAACACACGCTCGAGAAGAAAAGGTCGGAACTTCACAATCTAATCCAAAAAAGGGGAAAGAATGAGAAGGAATTTCAAAAACTTAATGAACTTCTCGAATATGTCTTAAATTACTCAACTGAAATACAAGGGAAATCAAGCAACGCAGCCAGACTAATGGAGGCATTTCACCAAATTATTTATCAGGACCGCAGTAAATTTAATGTTTCCATTTCCAAGGCGCAAATGGGCAGAAGAGCCACAGAGACGACAAAGGAAAAAACCCAGAAGGAAATAACTGACCACAAGAACAGAATAGAAGCAGCAAGAAGAGAAATTGAACAGAAACAGAACCTGATAAAAACCTATAGAGAGCAGCTAGAGAAAACTAAGATTTCTATAACACGAGAGATGCACGAACTGGAATCACATGCTAAAAGACATCATGATATGGCAGTAGCCGGTGGTGTCTTAATCATTGTGCCTGTTCTGGGCTGGATTACAGGAGCCGTTCTTTTAGGTGTAGGGATAGAAGAAAAGAAAAGGGCCCTACGCATGAAGGAAGAGTCTAGGATCTATTTGGAACAAACGATAATACACCACAATCAAGCTGTTGCCACTTTGGGGAACATCATAGCAACAGAGAATCAAATAATCAACAAATTGGTTAGTACGATCAGAACCTTCGAAAGCAGATTACTTACTCTGCAGGAAGTCAACGGTATTCTTCAGAGCATGGAGAGAAATGCAACTTCTATTATGCCTTTCATCACCAGTGCAGCTTCGGTGCTTGCTGCCTTGAATGATGTGTTCTCATCGGTGGAAGATGACTTGATTCAAATGAAACAAGAAGTATATGAGGCCCACATCAAAGCAAGGCAGGGAGAAGACAGCTACTTCAGGTATGAAGGAGTACAGGAGAAAGTAGAGGGTCCTTGGGAGGATGCAAGGAGTAAGATCATTTCGGTGGGAGATTGTCTTCCAAGAAACTGAATCGTTGCTTAATAAGAATTAAGAATATTATCATTTAAGGTTCAAGTTCAATAAAGAATACTGGGAAATAAATCTACATGATGTATTCTTGTGCAACACAAGATTCCCTTTCTGCAACTTTTCAGTAAATTCAGTACACTGAGCATTCATCTATGTAAAAGATTTTAGTAAAAACATTGACCACCAAGGATGGAGTCATTTAACTTAGCCCTTCTCAGTTTGAAATACTGCATGCTGACACTGCTTTGTTTCTTGGTTTCCTATATTACTCTCTTAAGTTTAGACATAATCCAGTCATAACAAGTCTACATACATATAAACACTACAAGTGTACATGTATATTTGATTTAATGTGCTGCATAGATTTGCAATGCCAGTTTGGTTTGAAATTTTTTATACTAGAGTGTAAGATGATAATGCTGTTTTTTTAGCACTTCCTGTATCTCTGTCACTTTAAAGTGTTCAGCAGCCTGGGTATAGACAGTTCGCTAGCACTCCTTTGAATATTATCCAAGTCGGATTTCGTGGATAAGAAGCCACAGAAACATCAAATGAGTTTAGTTTACCTTTTCCTGTGATTCCTTTTCTCTTTCGGACTGAGTTCATGTGGATTGTACCTCTCCTTAATCATGAAGTCACTCAGCTTCACTGACGTTGATCAGTGTACGGAATGGAATCAAGGTCATTAATGACATAGCAAAAAAACCTATAAATAATACTGGAATGAGTAAAGAATGTTTTGTCTTAATGTTTGTTTACATTACATTAGGTATACGGTGGTGCTTTGATTTTGATCTCTTATATATGTTAAAGATTAAGATTTTCCCTTCAAAAGTGCAACCTCAGGCTTCTGCTTCAGCAAGTGTTATTGCTTCTGCGTGTGGGCTGTAGTGCCTTAGCTAAAAGCCCGAGTGCGGTTATATGTCTGGTACTTTTCTTAGTTATCTTTACTCCACTTTCTGTTATTTTAACCCAACATTGTTTTCTCTGTTTGTATGAATACTGCCAACTGTCAAAGGAAAGTCTGAGATTGGAGAACAATAAAACAGACGGCACCATTCCTGGAGTTTTACTTCCCTTATATGCACCTAAAGTAACAGGCAGATTCAGAAAGCGGCAGTGAATTATTTTCTTTGTTTTAAAGTCACCACCACAACATTTCAAGCTCCTGCCAGTGAGCAGCTATCTTGAGTCATGTACTGCAAGTGAATGTTATCACTGATACAAGATACTAAGAAGGATCAAACCTATTCGGCTTACAGAAGCGACCTATGCTCAGACTGAAGAGAAAACTCAAGCCCCATTTGATGTGAAAAAAACTGTCATTGGTTCTGCAGTTAGAAACAAATTGCAGGCAACAACCTGGTGAGTCTGTTGACCCATATGCCAAAATACTTGCTAATTTACCTTCGCATTTTAATTTCCAAGAATGTTTCAGAGACTGTCTCCTCAGGAAATCTTCATGAGTGGCCTACAGTCAGGAAAATTAACTGGCTTGTTGCTCCAGGATTTGAAAAACAAACCTTTTCATGACTCTGTAGACCATGCCAAATCCCACAAAAGTTAATGACATAAAGCCATACACACAGGTCCTACGGAATTTCAAAACTTATGACTGCCTAACTTGAAAAGGGACAAGTTGTTTGATGAAGTTCCTGCAAGCTATAAATGTTGTATCGAGTTTTGTGGCATTTCTAGCTCACATGTAGCACATAACATAAACTACATCATGTTAAACAAGTCTGCAAGAGTGTTAAGAAGAATATTCAAGCCATGCATGTAACTGAAGACCATTCCCAGACACCAAGATAGCTCTGCATAGAGGCGTGTGTGTAACATTCAACAGATGATGTCAGAGTCAGACACCAAGACAACACATGGGGGAGTGCAGACACCAAGACAACACATGGGAGTGTACAGACACCAAGACAACACATGGGGGAGTGCAGACACCAAGACAACACATGGGAGTGTGCATAATGGTCCACTAATGACATGGTGTGCCTTCAAATGCTGTTGCTCTTCACCAGTTCAGATAAGCTCATCAGATCATTTTTCATAGAAGTAATTCAAATTTTTACTATCAATGTCGTTGTAATTCGAATGAACAGTAAGCCAGGAAGTTTACAGTATTCAATAAATAGGTTAGTGTCTCATTTCTAGTAAATACAACTTCACACCTTTCCACATTCAGTGAGTGTGACTTCATTTTGGTGGAAAATTACAGATTAAAACCTACCAAAATAAAAGTTTGCAGTTAAAGAGAGGACGATTTCAGTTTTTAGGTCGAAGTTACTTGATTTTATATTACTAAGATATTACTGTGAAACACATTTTACACTGTGAATTCTCAAGAGTTTCTCTTTTCGGCCGCGATCTTTGCTGTGAACTAAATACAGTATGACCTCGCAGTGCCAGTCCAGAATAATACTGCTTCTGAACATACTTTGTGTAATATAATTTTGGGTGACTTGCAACATTACCTTTCAATTAATTCCAAGCCTAATGTTACTCAAGCTGTTACATTAGATGATGAAGATAATGCTAGGGCTGTGTTTTGTAAACCTTCTTCAATATCTCCTTGTTTGCAGAGACTTAGCTATCACTCAAGTATACATTTGGAGGAAAATGGCATTATTACTAAGGTGATCCACAGTACTGGGCTTCACCCTCTGATAATGTGCTTATAAATAAGAACACTGTTTGCATCTATGGAGATACTCTTGTGCACTTAATAAGACCTAAAAATTGTACAATAAGAAAAACACTATTTGCATCTGGGGAGATGTAATATATCTTCTGCCCTCTACTTATGAAGTGATTGCACTGGTTGGAAGCGCCAAAGTTTGCCAAGATAGACCTGGCTAATGCATTTAAATTTTATGGTTCTTTGTTCGTCACCTAGCACATCCCACTCATGGATGTATGTTGTTAAATAGCACTGACAGTAATGTAATTTATCAAGATGATATCTGTCGAGGTATAGTTTATGAGATTATTTATTCTCCTTTACATAGTTCCCCCAGCACCATTTCTATGTTGCAGTTTCAAGAACAAATGCAATCTTGAATTGTTCCTAAAGAGGGGCAAACAGTATGCCTTTCATCATTATAGTATCCTTCAGCTCAAGTGCTGGACCTGCTATAAGCTAGCTGACAAAGAGGGGGTATTCTGGTGGAGATATGGAGGGGAGGGGTAGAGAGGGGTTACCAACACCCCTCACACACACACCACCATCCATTATACCTCTGGCCTTCCTTGTGCGTAGAAGCATCGCATCACTTTCCTACCATTGTGAGGCTATGCTGACTATTTTGGATGAGCACCCTTAAATACGAATGTGGGTATATTCCTGTTTTGTTTGTTGTCATAACAACCAGAGCACGTGATTCTTGTTTTGTTTATTCATAAACAGACTTTCTACGTCTTGCGATGCGATGGTAGAGCTCGGAGGCTTGGTATTCAAAATATCGATGAACTCTACCTGGGAAACCACAGAGTACCCCCTACGGATGTAGGGCGTGATGATCTTATTCAGTCTTTTGGCTGCTCCATAAGTTGGGTAGTGAACTTGGGTAGTTATAGGCCTGAAGAGAAACCTGGATGCAACAATTAAGAAGATATATTCTGATAACAGATCTTGAAACTGCCTACGATCACTGAGACTATGGGCCAGGGTATTATTATTGCACCTTTAAGACCCATAGGGCCAGCAACCTATGGTGCCCTAGTAAGTCTGTCCACGTATGTACCGGTGGACGACACCATCAATATTATCTTAAGGAGAGTCTATCACTTGGATACCATGACCCTCGACATACCAGAAGATCCCCTTTGATGTCTTCTCCAAATCTGCACCAAGGAGGCCCCCCTTCCTCTCACATAGGGGTGACCTCTATCAACAGGTAGATTGTGTCTCCATGGGATCCCCCTCCCCTTGGCGTCCTATTTGCCAATATGTACATGGCAGGTGCCAAGGAAAGAGCCTTCAATTACCATTCGAAACCAAAAATATATGCCCAATATATACAGTAGACAATATCTGCATTGCCATCGATACTGACAAAGAACCAACCCACCTACAGTATGCCTCGAAGAGGAACTCTAGCCTAAATATCACTAATGAATATGGTGTTGAAGGCCAAATTCCCTTCTTGGATGTAAATGCAGAGAAGAGAGGAGATAGGTACAATACTACTGTGTACCAAAAGGCAACTAATGTGGGTCACTGCCTTAACGCCCATGGGGAGTGCCCTGACACTTATAAATGGTCTGTGACAGCTACAAATTAGATATGCAATTATGCACTGTTCCACATGGAAAGCTATTCACACACACACAGCTCAAACATGCTAGGTAGCTCCTAACTAATAACGGATACGACAGCAATCTAATATAAGGTTGCATATGAAAACAGTTGGACATGAATGCCAGCACACCAACGACAAAGCCTGCCGCACCGAAAAACATCATATTGCATTACAAAGCTGCATATCACAGCCAGTTCAAGGATGAAGTCAAGGCCATGAAGATGACAATTGCCAGTGGTACAATGCCTACGAATCCTGATGAGAGCATTACCTTATGTGTCTACTGCTGCCCGAGCCTAGTCAGCAACTTGTAATGAAAAATAGCATCGCCCCTTGTAGAGAGATGTGGGAGTTGATCAATGTAGTATACAAATTTAAATGTACCAAAGGGACATGTCAAACCCTAAGCAATTACTACATAGGTTTCACCACTACCACTATTTGTGGGTGACTGCAAGCTCAATGCAACTGAGGGGCAATATTTCAACACTACATAAACCAACCCTAGAAGAATTATTAGAAAGCACACAGATCGTGCATAAAGAAGCCCAGTTCCACAGATTGCAAATAGCAGAAGCCCTAAGTATAAATCAACAATGGCCTGTGTTAAACATACAGAGGAACATGGCCTTCATCCTCCCTTCTTCAAGGAAACCACAGGACATCCGTGAGAATCTGAAGGGAGACACGAGTGACACAACACCCCTGAACATGACTACCAACAACGAAGAAAATCAAGACTATCGGCCAAAGACGAGAATCACACCCTTGCCCACGCCCTTTGCTGCAAGCCACAGCATAAGACATGTCCTACGGAGCACCAGGTATGATAGTGCTGCTGCCCAGACCACTAGCGAGAGAATGAGACCAGCCAACCAATAGAAATTCAGCATTCCAATGATGTCATGTTTAACATTTAAAAGTCCCCATGCAGTAATATAAACCTTGTTTGTCAATTATAAATTTAGACCTGAATAATTTTTCCTTATTCCTGAGACTGATTCAAAGTCTTGAGATATATATATATATATATATATATATATATATATATATATATATATATATATATATATATTTTATTATACAAGGTCAAATAAGGTCATAACTCTTACCACATCTGTTATAAGGTCAATGACGTAACTTATATCTCGAAAGGAATCATGGTAGCGTTGGCCAGCGTGAACACTGAGCTAGTGCATTCTCTCTCTCTCTCTCTCTCTCGATATATATATATATATATATATATATATATATATATATATATATATATATATATATATATATATATATATATATATATATCAAGTCATTAACTGAACCAAGGATGAACAGCAAAATCATGTCTACAACAACATAGTTTATTCCATAGTCTAACACAGCAAATGGTTTGGAATAAGATAAAATGTAATGGGGATATCTATATCCCTGAAATCACAACCTAAAAATAGTCCAATTAATATATAACATGGTGCTAGCAACTTCAACCAACTGAGTCTCTACATCATAAGAGCCAAATTAAGTCAAACATGACCATAGTCATGATAAGTCACATTCCCTTCCATTTATTTGATCTGTATTCAATGCATCTGAAGAAACAAAGGGATACACAAAACTTTTAAAAATAAGCACAGAGAAAAACTAAATGTGGGATATCTCCTATGTTACTAACCTCAAAAGTACACATAATAAAACATGGAAAAATCAAAATTCAGGAAAATTAATGAAAATCAAAGATACATGGAAAATAAAAATAAATGGGGAAAAAGATATTCAAAGCATGGTAACAGTGCAAAGAGCAGTACATTAAAGTTATTAAAGCCCATTCGGGTTTTTTGACAAATAAAGTCTAAACTCACCTCACAGGCAGTACACAAAGTCTTCCAGCAAAAGAAGATCTTTACACAAGGGAATCAAGACCCGAATGTCTAGCCTGTACTAAAAATGGAAATTTCACATTTCCTATGGCACATTCATGAGAGAGAACTCGTGAATGAACGCTCCACCGGAACTTGACGACTTCCGGTTATCGGAACATTCCGACATGGCCAGAACATCACCCAAGGAATGATGCCCTCTGTCTCCATAGGAAGCGAGACTGACAATGGGCGTTTGTCAGCACTGACTCATGAATACGTAGGCACTGTTTCGCATTTGCACTTGCCCAGAATATCTTAAAGAATGCTTAGGTAAAAAGAGAAATATATAACATTACTATTCCTAATGCTTTTCATATATATATATATATATATATATATATATATATATATATATATATATATATATATATATATATATATTATATATATATATATGACTCCTTCAATTATCCGGTTTTACCTTATCCAGAACTCAATATTATCTTGAGGGCCCCCAGCATCACAATATATTAATATGAAATTATATATATATATTCATGAAAATAAAACAAAACTGTGCGCAGACGCTTGGCAACCCTGTGCAAACAGAAAGGAGTGTTGATAACGTTGCCATGCTGGTTAACTGAAACCTCCAGATATGGTGAGAAAACACTACAGGTGTAAAATGGCAACCTCTTTCCCTTAACCCCATCACGTTACATATTTTCGTGATTCAGTTATACATACATACATACACACATTATATATATATATATATATATATATATATATATATATATATATATGAGTTCTGCACTTGGTGGCATGATTTCTTATACTACAGAGCTATGGATTGGACAGTTGATGGCCAATTCTGTAACTCATCTGCCTTTATGTACTGTGTATACAATGTATATATATATATATATATATATATATATATATATATATATATATAAAATATATATTGTGAGGTCAAGGAGACAGAACTGGGTACTGACTAATTTATTTACCTGGGCACAGGTGTACATAACAACGTGTGGACGGAAACGAAGTGCCTGACCTTCGATTGCTGTGACCCGTACGCTGAGTGAGAGCAATTTGTGTTTGTTAACAGTCAGTCAAATAGCAATAATAAGAGATATTATGTACATACAGTGATAAAATATATATCGGCGGAAAGGCCAGGAAGTTCTACATACAAATATATACATGAGATTCTCGCTGTGTTGATAGATGCGATACATGATCGTGACTGATGGGAAAGGAAGAGACGTCTGACGTCTTTACAGTGTATATATATATATATATATATATATATATATATATATATATATATATATATATATATATATATATATATTGGTCAAGCTTTAAACCAACAAAAACTTCTAATACTGAATCTCTAAATGCCAAACGACGTGTTCCATCATTAAACACTCAAAATGCCTCTGTTCGATTGTTCCCGTTATAGTTCATTACTATTTGCATCTATGATCTTCTTTTTCACATTTTTTTGTCTGTCGATGAGGTTCTGTCCTCTGCAGTGAAAGGCAGCCTCCTGTGCTTTTTTATGTGGCGTTATACAAGTATGTTATTGTCTTAGTTTATTTTCAACTTTTCGATTTTTAAAACACTATTGCAGAGCGCTTTATGAATTTAAACATTCTTTTTCTTGTACTCTTGTGTAACCGTAAATAAATGCCCATATATAACACGATTTTATGCTTTGCGTGTCTGTATTTAAAAGTGCTCTATAAAGTGTGTGATACTGAAGTGAGTTTTTCTAATTTTCTCTACTGATTCATATGTTAACGTCACGCAATTTTAACCGTTCAGTCCCTTTTATTAGTTTATTCACTTTTACACTGAATTCCCTGATGAAGTGATTATGAATCACGAAGCGTAAGAATGAATAAAGAAAAAGTGAGCATCCTCGCGTATTCCCGACACTGATTCTACTGTTTATGCGTGCGCGGAGAGTCTGCCGTTTGTGTGTTGTTTCTCGGCTGCCGACTGTAAGGAACCCTATCACTCAGGACCCTGCCATTACTACGGTGCTGACCTTGGTATTACACTTCACCCTTTTCATTTTTATACTACGGATCAGAGGTTACAACAACTAGCAATAATTTGTAGACACGTTACGGCCAGCCCTTTAAGATAAATGTTGCAAGTTGGAAAAGTTGTTCCACAAGAAAGAGAACGTATATTCTGTATTATATATATATATATATATATATATATATATATATATATATATATATATATATATATATATATATATATGATGTGTTCGTGCAAAAAAATTTCCTTACTTTGATATACTGCAGCCCAGCAAAGCAGGAAGAGACAGGTAGATGGAATTTTATCATCAGCATACTGGATAGTATAGACTGATATGAATCCTGCATCTGGAAAGAATAATGACAAGTTTATCTATGGTGCATCACTATACCGTGACCGGAAATAGGCTAATAAATAAAAATCTTCCGTTATATACTACATGAGCGAGGCTGTATTTATCAATCAAAATACGATGAGCGAGGCTGTATTTATCAATCAAAATACGATAATGTTTAAAAATGGGAGCTTTCGACCGTTTGCACGACGGTCCTCTTCAGCCAGCTTAATAAAAAAAAACGTGTATTTCTTAAAAAGATACCAACTGACACAATTTTGTAACAGTCTGGAAAACATGGGACAATCTTTCGGATTTAGCCTAACTATGAAATGGCTGTTTCCCCGCGGTGTGTGCCAGACGTAGTGATCTTCTTCGCTGCTGCCTCTCGTTCGTAAGCTCATCAAGACTATACAACAAAATATCGCCTGAGGTGAAGAGCATACAAGAAGAATGCAGATTTAAAAGGGAACTAAAGACTCTCCTATTCTGCAGGAGCTACGATACTGACGAGAAAACACTGATATTGAAAGACAATTACAAAATGTAAGAAGAACCTTATATTGAAAACGTACAAGGGTCCGCCAGAGAGGGAATTGTCCCCGTGGAGGGCTGTACATAAAACCAAACAAAGGGAAATAAAGTGAAAGTGAAAGCAAGCAGCTCCTTATTGGTGACCAGGTGATTAGTAGGAGGTCAACGACTTTCAGCATCGGTGCCTGTTATTGTTTCTGTGACAACTGCCATTTCGAAAAACTGTGCGGAGAGAGACAAGGGAGGCATAGTATCAGGGGCCTCGTGAAACTCCTTCAAATCTATATTTATGGAATGACAGGCTAAGCTGTCTGCATACCTGTCTTCCTGCATCACCACTGACAATAAAAACATCTGGAGTAGCAATGGAATCCCGCTTCTCATCCGTTTTCGTGGTCTTCCCGAGTTCATATGAGCCCGGCTCGTTTTAAACCAGCATTTTGCGTCCATTTATTGACAACATTTTAATTCTTTTTAGTCGTGATGACGAAGCATTCCAAGAACGAATAATATTTTAACAAACAAATGCAACAAATCAAGTTCACACATGACAGGGAATCGGAGTGAAAATAACCACAATGAAGTTTGAATTCTGGGATCTTTCCTAGACAGTGACCCCAAGGGTTTTAACCCGGTATGTCTCCACCTTTTTGGCATGTTTAGTACAGCCCGTTGGGGATTATCGTAAAAACGTAAAAAGACTGTAAATATCATAAAGATAATGACCCGGCCCCCGCAAGAAATATTAGTCCTAGATAACGACTCCCGAAAACCCTTGGGGGTCACTATCTAGGAATGATCCGAACTTTCTTTATAGAAAGCCGATTAACGAATTGTGTCCATTTTACTTCCTTACGTAGTACAGAGATAAAGAAAAATATCACTGTCAGCATGGCTGTCAGATTTCTTGAAATGTGTGACCCACAGTACTTAGACGATGAAATTAACCATGTTAAGAATACTTTTAGTAAATTGCATTACCCTTCCAATTTTATTGAAGATGCTTTGTCTGAATCCCGAAAATTTTTTTACGACACATCACATTAGCAGACTGATAAAAATAAGAGATACATAACACTTCCATGTCACAAGAGGTTAAAAACAGCAGCTCAGTTAATAAATAACACAGGTAGCATTAAAGCTGCCTTCACATATGAAAATGTAATCATATCAAAAGTCACCAAGAGTAGTAGTCGTAGTACTGGTAGTGAGAGTACCAATCAGAGGGATATAGGAATGTATGCTATAAAATGCAAGCTCTGTAACTTATTTTATTGTGGGGGGGGGGGTTAAATAGGAGGGACGCAGATTACAAGAAAATAAAATCAAACAAAAAAGCGGTTAAGGACTTCGCTCAAACCAGCGCCATTGCTAAACGTTGTTGGGAGAATGATCATGTCATCGACTGGGAGGGAGCTAAAACTCTATATAGAAGTAGTCAGGCGGGTCGGAGAAGACTAGTGGAGGATGCTTTGACATTTGCTAAACATTAGATGGCAATAAAGCCTTTACGCAGGAAGTCAGACATACAGACAGGCTAGTCTGTCATTCCATAAGTCTAGATTTAAAGCAGTTTCTCGAGGCCCCTGATGCTGTCTCCCCCATCTCTCCCTGCACAGGTTGTCGAAGTGGCTGTCGTCACAGAGACGACAACATGAGGCAACGATGCTGAAAGTGGTTTACCTCCTGCTAGCTAATCACCTGGTCACCAGTCAGGAACTGCTTACGAACGAGGCTGAGGTTAATATGATCGCAACGTCTGGTTCACGTATACGGGGACACAGCCATTCCATGATGCCATTACATAGTTTAATCAGAAAGATTGTTCGATGTTGCCCAGGCTGTTTCAAAATTAAGTCAATGCATGTATTTTTATTCAGTAGGCAGGAACGGGCCGTTGTGCAAACGGTGGAAAGCTCCCATTTTAAGCCATTATTATTTTGATAAATACAGCCTAGTTCATATACATAATTAATGACAAGTTTAGTAACTAAACACCATAGGTCAGGACGGAATTCTTTAATAAAAACTGTCATATTATACCATCATATAGCACAGATGAATAGCCTTTGGTGAATGCACAGACTTTAGAATTCGATGACTGTTCTAGATACGACGGGAGGTTTAAAATAAAACAGCCGGCTTGAAGGGACTGAAATGGTTCACACTGATCAAAAAACTTCATTAATGTCATATACGTGAAGTCGTCTCAATTTCCATTAAAAAACGGCAATTTCTTGTGATCAAAACCAATAACAAATACAATTAGGCCTATAAAGTAAATCAGTCTTAAACATGAGTTGTCTCAATTTCCATTAAAAAAACGGCAATTTCTTGTGATCAAAACCAATTTCAAATACAATTAGGCCTATAAAGTAAATCAGTCTTAAACATTTGTCTCAATTTCCATTAAAAAACGGCAATTTCTTGTGATCAAAACCAATTTCAAATACAATTAGGCCTATAAAGTAAATCAGTCTTAAACGTGAGGTTGTCTCAATTTCCGTTAAAAAACGGCAATTTCTTGTGACCAAAACCAGTAACAAATGCAACTAGGCCTATAAATAAATCAGTCTTAAACATGAGGTCGTCTCAATTTCTATTCTAAACCGGCAATTTCTTGTAACCAAAACCAATAACAAATGCAACTAGGCCTATAAAAAAAATCGGTGTTAAACGTGGGGTTGTCTCAATGTCTATTCAAAACCGACAATTTATTGTGACCAAAACCAATAACAAATACAATTAGGCCTAAAAAGTAAATGAGTCTTAAACCTGAGGCAGTCTCAATTTCCATTAAAATCCGGCAATTTCCTGTGACCAAAACCAATAACAAATGCAACTAAGCCTATAAAATAAATCAGTCTTAAACGTGAGGTCGTCTCTATTTCCATTCAAAACCGGCAATTTCTTGCGACCAAAACCAACAGCCAATGTAACTAGGCCTATAATATAGATCAACGTTAATTCACGAAGCCTAATGAATATAAACAGGCCTACTGGTTCAATTCCAAATCGTCTTGTGCATTAGTGACGACAAAACCGATTTTCGGCTTTATTTCTACCCGTAAATAATGCGATCAATCATTATAAAGGAAAAAGTGCAAAGGTAAGCAGTTTTTTATGCTTAGTGTATAATGGTACCTGACATTGGCAATGGCAGCAAGGGACTCTAAAAAACGCCTTAATTTTGTGACCTAAGCCGAGCAAGGGTCATATAAAAGGGGCAAAACCTTTAAGGAAGGATGAAAATAAAAGAATAAAATAATGAAATCGCAGCAACACACTGTGAAGGAACGTGGATGGAATAAAAAAAAAACATGGCGCCCAAAAGCCTTTTCAGGATTCCTCGAACGCTGAACGTTTTTGACGGTGCAGTCAGTCAGCGATGCTATTAACCATCCATTAAAGACCAAATTAAACTGCGGTAAACACAATGTCATGAAAATATAGACTTCTCAAAAGAGGTGGGACAGCTTACACGTCTCGTCATCGAAGCGAAGGAATGAAGAGCGATCGCGTCTCGAACCTCACTCCTTGAACGCTAACAAGCGACTGTCGGACTGACGCCTTTTCGAAAACGCTGCTGGAATCATATGAAAGTCAAAATTGTGACGTCACGTCATGGCTAGTTTCACTTTCACTTTGGTTTTATGTACAGCTCTCCACGGGGATAATTCCCTCTCTGGCGGGCCATTGTACGTTTTCGAAAATAAGGTGCTTCTCATATTTTATAATTGTCTTTCAGTGTTTTCTCGTCCATGTAGCTCCTGCAGAATAGGAGAGTCTTTAGTTTGAGATTCGTCCATATCGTAGCTCCTGCAGAATAGGAGAGTCTTTAGTTTGAGAATTTCATCATATGTTATTTAATATATCGATATATTAAATATATAATAAATGCTATTTAATTTATTTATACAGTAATTTGAGTATTAGTTAAATATTTTAATATATTTTCGAGTTTTTAAGGCAGAATAATACTGTAGGCTTAGGTCCACGCCAGAGTTTAGTCTAGTCTCACACTGATTCTGTCATATAAAACTACAGCTGACCTGAATCTCTGACTTTGAAACCGTCTGCAAAACGGAATGAAGATATAGCAGTTTAGCGAATGGTTCTCGTAAAATCAGAGGCAAAGGTTAAAAAGATTAATTTCGCAAGCATTTATTAAGCAAACATCGAGAGAAAAGGAAACTCAGTGACATTACTGTAACGTCACTGGTGAAGGCAATTGCCACTCAGATATTTTGTAACCTTGAAGCTATTTTTCCAGTTCATGAATTTCAGTGATAGTAGAAATTAACAATGAAAAATCACTGAGGTAAATTTAAAACGGACTATGAATTCTGACCCTTAAACACACTGTATTCATGTTCCACAAACATCACCATTTTCCATTTCTGTGGACTTCCACTCAAATTGTTAATATTCTTGGTCTATATTTCTGTATCGAATAACATTTACAACGAGAAAAATGTGATTTATGAAATTATGACAGTCAGGACAAGCAACGGGGCATTTTCGGCCATTCAGCGCTGAAGACAGTGAAGAGAGAGAGAGTTGGAGTGGTTAGACTGAGTACTGTCACCAACAATTTATGGTTTTCGTTAACTTTCGTTCATCAAAAATCGCCCCCCACCCCCCTTTTTTTTTTACAGGAAACGCACAATCTCGGTAAATTTACTCTAGAATATACGACTATAAAATGCAAATTATGGATGTTGAATCTACAGAACTGAAATAGTAAAACGGTATTTGCAAGAAGTAACTGGAATTTCTTAGATGGATTCGTTCAGAGAGATCTAGAACTAAGTGTGAATATCTTGTTATGGTACTCGGTATGAAGACAATATTCACTCGTTTTCCTTTATGAACAGGATTATATCACATAATCATATGTGGTAAAGGTTGACTGCTCTAGTTTCTATAAATTTACTAAGTAGTTGAACAAATCTAGTTACATCCGCGAGCGTTCTCCAAGATGTGAGGATCCCGATTACTTTGGGCGGGAACGCAAAAGTCACTGGACGTTACATGATGTATCGATTGTCACACTTCGCTGACTTTGATATTAACTGAGAGGGAATTATCCCTGTGGAGGGCTGTTTACGATGCTACTGTCATATAAAGGAAATCTCATCAACTCGAATTATTTCTATGTTCGGAGTTAGCCTGTACGGCAACCACGGCTGCATCACTTTCCGCGAAACTTGAAAATAACTCCCAACACATCAGCATTTTCTTTCACTATAAAACTTTCACTGCCTGTGGTAATGAATATTTTTACTTTACACAGTTTTTTCGTGAACTTTTTGTCGATGATAATCGATTTGCGAAAGGGAGTGTGACCATAGCCTATGGTAGAATTTTTCTACCATTTCACTATCTTTGAATTTCAGAACAACTGTCGAATCATATCAAGTAAATCAATCTGAACAGCAAGGTCACCTCAAATTTTATGTAATGAGGTCAAGTGTGACCTTGGTATAATTCGCTCTCTCTCTCTCTCTCTCTCCCCGAATATCACTCAATCTCTCAAAAACACTATAATGAATTAAGTAGCTTTATATATAGGCGTATGCTTGCACATAAGCAGACTGCTACTCTATCATAACTACGTTCATTCTTCCTGTGTTCCAGACGATTTTCGCTGGATATTGCCCAAATTTTGAAACATTTCTCTCATTATTTAAGAACGTGTTTCCCGTTACGCATGAATTTAGTTTTGTGTCATAACATCAATTTTATTTACATATATATATAATTATATATAATATATATATATATATATATATATATATATATATATATATATATATATATATATATATATATATATATATATGTAGTTTGATTTAAACTACGATTTCTACACTGCATTGAAATTTTTTCCAGATGAAATCACTCGGTGTATGGCTAAAAAAAAATTCTCAAAAATTTCTCTTCTTTTCAAGTCCTTTGGCAGTGAAGTTCCCGGGTGGTGAATTTTCCCAATGTGACTTGATGGCAGTGAACTTTCTGTACATGGTCCAGAAGATTGCAGTGCAAGACTGGCTCACATTGCAGCTAAAGGCATGAGTGTTATGATGGGGGGGGGGGGTTGGTTAGCACTTTTTGGAGGTGGCCAAGGAGTGAATGTCAGAGGCAGGAAAGATCTAGGAGGATCTGGCAGTGGGATACACCCTTCTGACAACACTGGCAAACACCTCATTATCCTTCCTCCTCCATTTCCCAACCTTTTCCCACTAAGGAGTGAAGATTGGATCCAAGCCTTTCCCCAACAAAATAAAGAATTTTATATGGGTCTACCAAGGTGGGAGACTATCACAAAGCCATGTACATCACACACTGGTGTTGCTTAAGTTTCTTCTCCATTTTGAGAAACACGAGGGTAAAACTTACTTTAGTTGCGCAGCCTGATTCCAGCCAGTTTTCGACCGGGACGCGTTCCTCATACATAAATAGACATAACCTTTCCTATAATGCTAGGTCTTGACCTAACCAGATCTTACCTACCTAACCTAACTTAGGGTGACGTGCCCTGACCTGGCCAGGAGGTGTTCGCCAACCCTGGACCCGCCACAAAAAGGCCGTAACCTGTCCCAGTCGGCTACTGGCGAGAATCAGGCCACGCAGCTAAAGTAAAGTTTTACTGTCACACAAAAGAGAAGGGTAAACTCTTGCTTGATGGCAACCGGAGAAAATGTGACTAAGAGGCATGGGGAGTGAGGGCTTCAACGATCACAAACCGGTGCACGTACTGAAAATACTCGAACACGAAACGCAAAGGTTCGTATCGCCGTTGCAACAAATGGTAATAACACTTAACTGAACCATTCTGACATAGTTGTATTGTACTGTTTATACAGCATATATACTACCATACTTCTAGAAGGGGGTGGACACAAAGTCAGATTTCAACTTATTCCATTTATTTACAGATATTTAACATATTATACACATACAGCTGATTTAAACAAGCTAGTGCACAAGGACTGGTGAGTATGGGTGGCCCAGATAACTTTTACAAATGAAAAGAAAGTCATTTCCTCCTAGTCTAGTGTTTAAACATGGCTGCCAGGTGAACAAAGTTAACACTGTAACTTTACTAATATTGCATAGGAAAGTTTACTGGGAAGACTTGCCAAATTTCAGTTGTCTAAAATTTATGGGTCACATGTTTAACACTAGAGATCAATCTACAATGAAGCACCACACACCTGGGATCCTCTTTGTTCATACTAGAAAATATCAAAATGAATACGATACACCCTAACTCACCCTCACACTTTTTAAAAACGATTTCTCATAAACGAATGGAATGGAACGGCTCGGTAACTAGTGTTTCACAATCAATTATTCAATATTGCAAGCCCTGACAAAGCTTTTTTTTTCTCTCTCAATAGGACCCAATTTTACGACACTCTCGAGAGCAGAACAACTAAATTCACAGCTGCCTTGCTACAATAAGACATGCACACCCAACCGTGCAGGTTCATGAGCCAGCGTTGAGATTAGCTACAATTATTGTCAACAGATTGATTACACCATGACATCTCCAGTGATTATAAGCTCCAACCTTCTGGAAAACTGTAGAGGAAATATAACCTGTACAGAAAATTCAGAAAAAAATCACTAAACAGGCTCCACTTCCTTTCCCTACCTGTATCTTGTAAGGCTAAAATAACTTTTTGGGAACGCCAACTTTCCTTCCTTCCCAAGTATTGTATTGTACTAGTCTTTGGTTATTTCATGACAATACCGTATCGACTAAAATTTTGGACAGTTCCATGATCTATATTTCAGCGTCATGTATCATCTAAAATTTTGGACAGTTCCATTATCTATAATTCAACATCAAAATTTCATACAGGCAAATACGAAAATTTTACTCAATTTGGTTTCCGAAAAAAGGCCACAAAACCATTTTCCAACTATAATAAACTTCACTCTATAGTACGTAACTGAATAAACTCCAAATAAAACACACTCCACAACTCACAGGCTGCTAAGTTGGAAGCTCAATCAGAGGTACACTTTGTTTTCCTTACCATAAAAACTACAGATGATACAACTGCTAAAAAATCCACTTCTCAGTCTCACTTCACGCACGAGGCATCACAGAAATGCTCTATGCATGAACACTACCCCCGAGCCTACCATTTAGCAACCCTACAGGGTCATTTCCAAGGCAAAATTAACAATACTATGAGGTAATGAAAGTACCTCTTAAAAACAATTTTTTCAACTAAAAAAATTAAAACTTTTTTTACTAAAGCACATAGTATACCACCAGTATGAGGCCTTGTGTCAATTGCCTGTAGAGTTACGAAACAATTACTTACGAAAGTTGTGAAAAATACAAACTGCTTACACAAACAGACAATGTTTTCAAGAGCTAACTTGAAAAATTAAGTCTCAGAAGTGCTGGTAGCTTCTGCCTGCAACCAATTCACGATCCCCAAAATAAGTTCAAGGCGTAATTTTGAACCCTCTACCAAATTAAAAACATTGAAACAGAAATCTCCTTGGCAACTGTTTAACTCTGTAGGCTTTGTGTATATATATATATATTTATATATATTTATATATTCATGTATATAACTTATATATTCGGCCTACATGCTCTACTCAAGCAAGCCTTATGCAAGAACACTTTCTGCAACACAGCATGCAAAAGATTTCCCATCAGCCAGAAAGACAATTAAAGGAAAACATGATGAGTACAAAAGGAAAATGCTACTGTGAGGACTTTGTGTATACTGTATATATTCATATATATATATGTTTGGTCAAACAAGTGACACATTTACTGGAGGAGAGAGAGATCACTTGCCTCTATTGTCTTAATCTGAGCTAACAAAATATTGGCAGACGGCTCCAAAATACATAAACGACAGAATTATACTCCTACTTGCAAATTTATGTTAGGTCTTGAAAGCCCACGGTAATGGAAAAGTAATAACTCGTCTTGAAAATTTCCCTCGAGTAGAAAGCCGAAACGAGATGCTTAATTCATCAAGATAAAGGGCTTCGTGGAAGGATGATAATTCATCACCAAAACACAAACAAATGTGTGGCTGAAAAGTGTGCAATTTTCATACTCAAAGAAACTACAAACCAAGATAAATGATTATAAGTACAGTATATATAGTTTACATACTTAAGACAGGGGCAGGAGGAATTTCATACATTACCAAAACCCAATCATGGCATCCAGAGAAATCTCTCGGTTAAATAATCAACAATGGGAAATAACTTGCTTAATTCAATGAAATAAAACTGATTTTCTTCATAAGGCTTGTTAAGCACAGCACTGACTAGCACGCCAGAGTAAATTTGGGCCCTTCCAAAGAGCCTTGAGGGAAAAGAATAAGAAAGAAACAAAAATCTTATAATGACATGTGAGCAATATTACCAGATACAAATTAAAGGTCTACCTTATGTCATACTATATCACAATTTTTAGGGGTTTGTCCCTAGTCAACAATTTTAATGACACGTGCTTAATGAAAATGAACTTGAGAGTATACGTTGTTTTCATTATAGCACAAATAAGCTTGTTGGATGGGCAGGTTCTCCTATAAACACATTCAAAAAAAATATTTTATATACACTGTATAACTATCACGGCCCCAACAAATATATTTACAAAATACCAAATTTCACTCTGATTCTCAAAAAAATAACCTCACCACAAATGTCAGTTGTGTCCACGACACACGCTGAAGCAGCAGAGTCCCCCGAAAGCCTAGAGGGCAACCGACCTTGACCACCAAATGCTCGTCCGTACAATATTAAATAAGAAATTCCTGGCTGAATTGTGCTCTCTCAAGGTTACTATCGCAAATTCGCAATAACAAAATAAATTAAGGATAATTATAGCTAAATTATTAACGACTTCCTAAAAATTCCCCTCGCAAAAAATATCATCTCCAATATATATCTTTTTTGGTTACCATACACAATAAAATTTAACAGCATAAAAATACTCTCTCGGTATAATGTACAGAACTAAACACACTTTATCATAACTGATAATAACTTGAGCACACAATTATATATTCAAGACACATAATACTTTTTTAACTTTTTATGTGGATAGCTATGTTAAGCATCAACCCATGTGCCACCTACCAAACATTAAAAATACCCTTTGCGCTGTCAATCACACGTCCAAGAAAGACGACTAGAATGGACATCAGTCTTACCTCTGAAGGTGTCGGAAACACTATTCAACAGTCATCCATATAAGAAATTAGCCACACCCATGTTTTATGCTTTCTTCAATATCTCTCTACTGTTCTTCTCACCTAACTTGCTTATGGTAAAAGAAATTTCCCTCAGTGGTACAAAAGCAGTAAATGAATCATTTTCAAATGACATCCAGCAGACCAATTACACAGATTGGTTCTGTATACCTCTGTCCACAACAAAACCTTTTTAATTTGAGGCTGCTGCCAAGATCTTCGGTTTTGCATGTTCCATGCCAATGTTAAGGAAACAAGTGCCACAGACTCGGACCGGCTGGTACAGCTGCTCACGAGGAATAGGAATACTGTGTTCTGAACACTCAGAACAGAATATTTTACCACAGCTCCTGTAAGAGAAAAATGAAGAAAGTTTTACAAAACATACCAAATTTGTTTTATCGGTCAGCTAGGCTGCTGCCACTTATGTATGAAAGCTTGCCAAATTAAAAATGTTTAAAGAAATATAAATATTTACTCATTTTTATGGCTACGCTGAAAAAAATGCTTTTCAGGTATTTCTACAAAGATTCAACAACAGTGGGATCTTGCATCATCTTTTGACTCCTATGGCTCAGCAGTTAGTGTAGTGTATGTGGTCTTCATTTCATATGACAACTGCATCCAAACCCCTCGGTCATTTACCGTAACGCTTACAAGTTTAATCAACTCTCATGCTATTTCATTGCCAAGCTCAACATCATTTATTTTTCTCAAATGCAGTACATACATATGTATGTTACCTTATTAACATTGCATTTTACTATTCTTCATTCTCCCTGGGCCCTGTTTTCCTCTTTCCATGTAAGGAGATCCTTCTCTGCAGGCTTGCTTAATGAGTTAATGGCCTTTTTTCTAAGTTTAACTTGAATGCAAGGAGAAGCACACAAAAAAGAAGCTCCACAGTTTACTGTGGTCAGGAAACCGACAGACAATGATACGAGAAGTATATATAAAAAAGAAAATTCACTGTTAGCTTTCAAGTTTTTCTCTGATGTTTAAAAAAATAATTATGAAATGAGCCCCATTTTATGACCCCGGAACAAGGGAAGCTCATATGTATTGCACCTGAGAAAAATACAACACCAGATTCCTGCAGCAAACTATTCTCAGAAAAAGATAATGAATCAAACTTTAAGGTGACAATACTGTGAGGTCCCTCTCATTTGTCAACTTCGTGCAGTGACCTTATTCTATCTCTAAACAATTTGGATTAAGCTCAAGGCCCAAGGTAAAAGGGCATTTTATTCCTGCCAACTGTGTAAATTTTTGAAGGGGCTCAAACTTGTCTGTTGTACAAAACACTTACTGTAAATTTGTTTTTCACTGAAGAATTACTGGTTTTGTTGTTATTTTTATTATGTGTGATAATCAAACTTAAGAGTCAACTAAGCAATGAAATACTGTACACCAAGTCAAACAAAGCAAGAAGAGATAAATGGCAACATGTGATACTGCGCTAAAAACACACTGCTGAGATGGCGACATCAACATTGATGATATGCCACATGTAGATGTAAACACACACAAACACACACACTAGTAAAGTTTCCATGATATGAGGTCAAATGAAAAATCATTAATTCCAATAAAACATAATACGACCAACTACTTTTAGTGGTGTTCTTAAAACGAACTGACTTTGAACAGTCATCGCTGAGAAACGCCATATGTACTAAAGATGTACAGTAATTACACACAAGGTGTTTTACGTAAACACAAGTTTCCATGAAAAGGCAAAGTGAGTAAGCAATTGAAATACGCTGTATAAACTTATCATCCGATCTCCCATGTCAGACGACCCTTAAAATTTCATCCCTTGTACATGATTACATTTATAACTCGTGTATCACGCACTGTTGCATTTTCGATAGCCCAGACAGCATTAGAATAACCTCTTTTCCTCAGTAGTCCCCTCTTCGTTTTAAATAAATGAAAGTAAAAAATGAAAATAGTCTTTACTGTACTTACTGAACACATTCCATTTTCAGTAGATCACACTATACTAGGCAGATTGCCAAAATTATGGCTTATGTAACAATTCATAACCATCACAAAATTAACCACCACTTACCAAGATCTGACATAAATAACATTGAATATGACGTATATAACCGAACCGGAACACAGCTGTTTTGCGATTTTGAGGGATTTTATTTTAACACAAAGTATGTTAGTTTAACACTGTATACCTGTTTTACATTTGTGTACAGAAATGAAAATAATAATTATTCTCCCAATTCTTTCACTAGTAGGCCTCAATCTGAGAACGTAAACATCAGCCTAACCCACTTTAATGCATATGGTGGGTGATCAGTTTTTTTTTTATATTACAATGAGGATATAACATGATAATACAATATAAACAGATTCAGTAAGTAAAATGTAAGTTTCAGGTGGATACTGCAGTAACACCCAATCTAGGTCAATAGTTCACACATACAGTAGAACCACAGTCCTCGACTGTACTAGAACTCGACATAATCGGATTTTGACACGAAATGTTGAGTAAATTTTGCGTCGGAGCTCAAACAACAAACCGGAATCCAACCCGATGAATCATATGATGTTTGTAGAAAAAAAGTTTCGGGCGGCTGCCACTAGTTGGCGTTGTTGGTGGCGTTCTTCCCATGCATATTTAAAAGTATTTAAAAGGCACACATGCTGCTGCTGCTGTTGTTTGGAGAAGTGCACCTTGCACAGGTATATATTTTTTTGGCTTTCTGCACTGAATTTTCATCCAGTCATGGGTCCCAATAAGTTAGGGAATCAAAACATTTACTGAAAGATGTTTTGCAGTGATTTTGTACACTATTCCAGTAGACTCTGTATGAAATTTACCATAAATACTGAATGTTTATGTAATTAGTACCGCGATACACCACCAGGGTGGCGCTGTGGTTTGTTTACATCTGCCTGAAGCTGCCGAGTTCCGACGTAATTTAGGAAATTTTTCTTAATTTTATAACAGACATACAGTAATTCGGCTTATAAATACTGTATTATTAATTTACGGTGATAATCAGGCTTTTTTTTTTAATGTTATCATTATTAACAACAGTTTTCGTGTATACCCGTTACGGTACATTCTGGTAGTGCCTATAGGCTACTTAGCCTAGCCTAAGGCGCTCGGTCTACCATCAGTAATACGGCCGCATTGGTCGTAGGCCAATTTTTTTGATACAGTGTGCATTCAAAAATGTAAAAAGTGCTTCTGATACGGTAAGTTATTCAACTCTGAACTTATTTAATTGTAATTTGTGTAAAAAGTCAAGTGTATCTTAGTTTAACCAGACCACTGAGCTGATTAACAGCTCTCCTAGGGCTGGCCCGAAGGATTAGATTTACTTTTACGTGGCTAAGAACCAATTGGTTATCTAGCAACGGGACCTACAGCTTATTGTGGAATCCGAACGACATTATAGCGAGAAATGAATTTCTATCACCAGAAACAAATTCCTCTTGTTCTTCACTGGCCGGTCGGAGGTATAAAAAGGCAAGGTTAGGGTAATGACTGGTGGTCAGGAAGGGATTAATCCATTTTCAGTTATTTCTTATGGGAGAAATTAACTCAGAATTCGACTAAATCGAATCTCGAAGCTGCTTCTGGCACGAATTACCGTCGAGGACCGGGGTTCTACTGTACACACTTTTTATCTTGTGTACAGTAATACAATATGGTAACCACCAATACAAAAGCTGCTGCATACAAATACAATAATGGTGATAAAACATGGTAGGGTGTGGGTAAACACAGGTGGGCTATCTACCTACCGAACTGTGTTATTTTTGAGTGAGAGAAAGAGAGGGGGTTACATTTTTTCAAAGTGTATTTATGCAGTTTATTTTATTACAAATATAGAGGAAAAATGTGGTTAATTGCCTTTTGCATCAAGTTTTCAGTTTAAAGTGTGATGGTTGTTGTTTATAAGCATACTGAGTGTTGACAGTTATACAGTACTGACAAGGACTCCTTGAACACCCGCTAATTTCTTTTTTTACTTGCCCTTATCCTGATTTCACCCTTATCCAATGGGCCCGTCTGAAGCAGAGGGCCCTGTATTGGTAAACTACCTCCTGGGAGACAAACCGCTGGTGCTTCCTGGAGACTTTGTGGATGGGAATGTGTAGGTATGTATCCAGCACATCTAATGATACCATGTAGTTGTTCTTCCTGAATGATGCCCAGACCAACTAGGGTGTCTTCATGGAGAAGGGCATCTGGTGAAGGTAGAGGTTCTGTGTCGAAAGAGCCAGCACCAGTCGCATTCCTCTTGATGCCTTCTCCACCATGAGGTGCCTATAGAATCCTGAAGTCTCGTCATACACAATCTCCATTGCTCCCTGCAGTAGCATGGTCTCTGTCTCCTGCCACAGGGCCTTCCCTTAGGTGAGTTGTTCCCATAGGAGGAAAATCCCATCTATGTCTGGGAGGAAGAATGCTTCATTGGTATGAAGAGAAGCCTGTAGCCCTGTTAGAGGCCCAGGACCACCCAATCTTCTTCACCGTTCTGCTGCCACACCGGCACTTGATCCCCAGGCATCCCCTCAACCTGTGGCAGCACAGGTAGGGGCGAGGTAACATCGTCTCACCTCGAGCCTCCCTATTCCCAGTCTTGTTCCTTTGCCAACCATGGGGGCCATGGCCAACACAAAATGAAACTGGTTTGAGTTGTCCAAGCCCTTGTCCTGTGGTCCTGCTTGTCCTTGTTGCCAGAACCTTGGTTGTGAGGAGGGATTCCTAGCAGAGGAGGTGGTTCTGTTCTGGAGAGGAGGTCTGCCTGCTGATCCTCGGGAGACTGGAGCAGGTTTTGGGGATGTCGCCTCTTTGTGTCAAACACCTAGTGGGAAATCATAGGGTGAGTCAAGTAGGAGGCTGTTCCTGAGGCTCAGCCAACTCTCTTTTCAGGACCACATTCGCCCAAGCATGCCCTATTTTCCTTACAAAATACGAGAGGGCTTTCTCAGAAGGTTCCAGGTACCTTCTGATGGCAGGCCACTCCTCTGGCAGTACGACATCCTTTATGGCTTTGAGTCAAGCCCCTTGGCAACTGGCCAGCCAAGAGATGGCCCTTACTAACATCTTGAGCACCTCCTTCAACAGCTAATACAGGGACAGCACATACGAGCAGGTTTGTTTTTCCATAGAGTCTACTGCCCAGGCTTGAGAGTCCGCAACTGGGGGGAGACAGCTGGTGGTGATGATTCTGGTTTGTTACAAAAAGATCTATGAGAGGTTGGCTGAAATCTCTCCAAATTTCTTCACAAACCATTGGGTGTAAGGTCCATTCATGGGAGAGTACCTGTCCCAAACGACAGTATGCCAACCAGAAAATCCAGTCAACAGAGCACAGACTGGGTCATTGAGACAATATCCTCTCCTCTACTCTGGGATGCAAATCCATGGCGATGGCTAACAAGGTTCCAACTTCTTGGCCCCTTGTCTTCTTAGATAAGCTACAGACGTCGAGTTGTCCGAGAAGACAGGAATTAATTCTTGGTCACTGCTTCTTCCAAGTCTTAGAGTCCCTTCTGGATGCCAACAACTCCTTGCAGTTTTTGAAAACTCGCTTCGACTAGTGACCACACCTATGAAACTATTTGGTTCCCCATAACCACACCCCAGCCCTTGTCTGAGGTGTTTGAATACAGTGAGAGGTTAGGGCTCTGAGACTTCAGGGACTTCCCTGCAAGAGGCTCTACTTTGGAGATCCACCAATGGAGGTCAGGGATAAGTGCTGGGCTCCACGGCACTAACTCGTGCTGGTAGTCCCTCTCTGTGCCAGTTCCTCTTCAAGCGCAACTGAAGTGGTCTCACCCAAGGTTGAGCACCTAGGGCGAGCTGCTCCGGAAGACATATGACTTACAAGAGACAGCCAGCATTTGCTGAGTATGTTCTCTGAAGCGGCAAATTCTCTCATGATTAATAACCGTGTCTACTAGAACTTATTTCAGAAAAGCCTTGAAAAGAATAGAGCTGATCACCATGGCCAGGTAAGTCACTCTTAGTGTTGCTTCCAGCAACAACTTCGTCACGTTTATCAGTGAGCTCAGGGCTTTTGTACTAAGCCCAGCACTAACTCTCTTACCCTCTGGCAATCCTCCCTGGAAAGCACGCAATGATAATTCAGTTATCCACAGGAGTATCTTAACTCCTAGTAGGTCAAGGCATTTTGCGAAGGGGGATGGCACCCTGGTGAAGACTTGGGGTGCAAAACTCAGCCTGATGCAGAGGTCAAAACTGATGTCTTTCCCCTGAAGAAAAAGCATGGCAATTTCCTTGAATGTTGGTGAATAGGGAAATGAAAGGCTGCATCTTTCATGTCCACCATAAACATTTACGGCCCATTCTCCAAGATGGCTAAGACTGTAGCAGCCAACTCCATGAAATAAGGGGACAGCTGGACTTACGTGTTGACCCTGTATACATCTAGGATGGGCCTCCAACCTCCCATGGCCTTTGGAACCAGCAATAGCCAGCAGTAAAAGCCTGGCAATGTAGCTGGTACCTCCTCTATAACTGCTTTCTCTAACAAAGAAGAGACTTCCTGATTCAACTCTCATCTCTTCTGTACGACTGAAAGGTTATGAGATGGTTTGGTATTAGAGGAGTTGATCTTCCATCCCTTGGCAAAACAATACCTGGTTGCTGGCTGCTGAAAGGACACTATTTCTTCCTGTGTTCAGAAAGGAAGACTGAGAGAAGAGGAAGTAATCCCTGAAGAGCATTTATAGGAAGCAGAAGAGGAAGGGGACTCCCCTTTGGCGGCACGGGACTGGTGGGGAAAAGTTCTATTTCGGTGTTCTCCGTCTTCGCTCTTATGGACACGGACAGCTTGTCATCTATTATCTTCCCAAAGGGATGAGCTGAAACCAATGACTGCTAAGAAGGGAGACTGAAGGAGCCAGCAGAGAACCTCGTTGCTCTCTCCTGCAAACTTTGAGATTGTTTTTGACATGAGACAGTTCCCCTATCACATCAGGATATGTCTTGTCTAGGGAAGCAAAAGCCTTAACGCCTTATCAAAAGGATCCATGGCCAGAGGAAGGAGAAATTCACCAAACTCCTTTAAACACTGATCAACAATGTTTTTACACACACACACACACACACAATATATATATATTTAATTACTACAAATTCAACTTGAGTGATGCAATTGCATCTCTCTTGGCAGGAAAAATCATGGCCACAAAGGTGCCATCCACTGCTGGAACAGAAGAAAAGGGGAGAAACTCACCTGTATTCACAGTCTTCCTAGCAAGCACAAAGGGAGACAAAAGCGAGGACTCTTAGAGGGTATTTCTAAGGCAAAACCTTTGTGATCAAGTCAAATTTCCCACATAAAGAGTCTGAGAGTTTAAGAGGCATAGAGTCAGACCACAACCTGGGGGCTTTAAGAGACCAAAGTGCCTAAGATGATGCATATATCTAAGCACAAACGAACCAGTTTCTTAACAACTGAGGGGACAAATTCTAAGTGCTCCTCCTCCTTATCAAAATCCTGTAGAGGAGGTGAAGGAGAACACTAATGGGCCTAAAAGAGTCCCCCTCATCAGGAGCTAAAGTTCTCGTAACCCTCTCTTGCTGAAACTTGAAGTTCAAAGCTCTCCTTCAGCAAAGGACAGAGTAAAAAATCAGCAGACGGGGGAAGAGAGCACTCTTCCTCCGAAGCGACTTACCCTTAGTAAATCTTGGTTGTGTGTGTGTGTGTGTGTGTGTGTGTGTGTGTGTGTGTGTGTAGTAGTAGTAGTAGTAGTAGTAGTAGTAGTAGTAGTAGTAGTAGTAGTAGTAGTAGTAGTAGTAGTAGTAGTCATCTGTGATTATAGGTGACAGAAAACAATGGAAATAAAAACAAAAACTTTTAAAATTGTTTTAAAACTTTTAAAATTTCCATAAAAAAAAGCATCAGCTGAATAAAATGTTTGAAATGTTTATTCTTTCCATTAGCTGATTTCACTGTTTACCATTAAGTATCAAGGCAACATATGCATGCAAACCTCCCTCCTATACAGTGTAAACACATTTTTCAGTAAATTTGCCAGGGTAGTTCCTTCTTTTTGTATTTCCATCAGCTGATATTCTCTCTCTCTCTCTCTCTCTCTCTCTCTCTCTCTCTCTCTCTCTATGTATAATGCAAAACACATTTTTGTAAATTACCTACAATCAGGAGAAAATACTTTTAAAAGTTTTCTCTGTGTTATTTCCATCCGCATATCTTGCTCTTTAGCACTATGGATTGAGAATACCTATGTATACCGCTCTTTCTCGGTCATCCAATCAAAAAATTTTGTCGATTTGCTAGAAGTCAGAAGAAAATGTGTGACTACAGTACAGTACTCTTATTTCTTGCCCCTAACAAGGGCCTCTAAATGACGCCAAGCAGCAGACGCATGAAATAACCTTTGTGCTGCCAAGACATTTGAAATTCCTCCACAACTTTGAATTTTGCACGTATTTAAAGACGCTTTAATTACACGAACACTTAAGTTCATATCTCTAAAATTTGTAAAATGAAAATTTGTTTGCAGAATATATGCTGTATATATCATAAAAATGTAAAATGGGCACACAAATTGTATAATTTTCTTTGAACAGCTCCACTTACATGGGAGACAGAGTTAAACCCATGCCAATACTCCGTGGACATTCTCCCAATGGTACTGAATCACATAGTGAAATTACTCAAAGTTATGAGTCTAGGCAGTTTTCCCTTTCAACAAATCCAATGCCCCCTTGACCAAAAGGGTCACAAGCAAGTATGGTAATAAGGGTTCTCTTTTAACTGCAGCATAATGCCCTGTGTATCAGCAACCTTGATTAACAAAGATTCGAAGGTGAGTAAGCAGGCACATCACAGTCTTCCACAAGAACACAGAGGGGCTGGTTTTCAGGCTCAGATCTTGAAGACTGTAACAGTTTGGACAAGTGATAATGAACAGTTAGTCAGAAAACAATTCATACCAAGTAACAAGAGGGAAACATGTAGGGTGACCCACGAAATATGGAAAAAGTACATACACCTGATAGAAGTTCAAGTACACGGTGCACAGAATACATTGAATTAACTTGACAAAATTTAGGCCATCCATCCAACCACTTGGGCACTTTCAGCCAGCCAGCGCTTGCACGGAACAAATGAAAATGGAAGGAACTCATTTCACGTCTAGTTCCACAAAGGGAGGACAAGAAGTAAAAGCATTTATAACAGTGATGATATACATTGCAAATTATTTATCATCTCTCAGACATCTAAAGATTTCATATATTTTAAGGTACTTTCAATAAACTTTGACACTTGCCTAAAACACAAAACTCTCATATTCTGAGGGTCAGATGGAATAACTAAAAAATTTTTTTTTGCTTGAACCAATGGTTTTTACAACAATATGCCCTCATCAGAGAGAGAGAGAAAGAGAAATATTAACCCTTAATGGATGAGCATCTTCATGAGTATCTATGATAGGTTTTGGGGGATGGACGGGCTAACTGACATGGGTATTAATATTACGCGCCATACGATTTGGATGGATTTAGCGGAAAAGATGTTCATAGCACTTCAATGGTTGATAAATGACTTACAGCAACTGTAATAGCTCAGCAGAGGACAGAGGGGCTATTAGTGTGCCTTGAGACTCAATGGGGAAATGTACTGGCCCTCTCTATCCTGTGACGTCTTTTTATTTGCCCATAAATATATCCAGGGATTGCTGTTGGTTTTAGTTCTTATCTTCTACGATAGTATGTCAGCTATAATTGTAATTTTACGAAGTGCAAAGAAATATTCGAGAAAAAGTTACTGCATCTCCCCATCTCAGTAAATCTCATAAATACTTCACAAATATGCTCAGAATATGTTAATGACTTTAGTTCTTATCTGTTATGATACTGTGTTAGCTGTAATTATAATTTTACAAAATGAAATAAATTAATAGAAAACACGTACAACTTTGTAAAATTAGCATATTTTTATGAGTGTCTTGCAAAACAGGCCCCACACAGGGTTGTAAATAGTCACTTTCAACTTCATGTGGAAGGTAGGGACAAATCTTTAGAATTTTTTTTTCTTACACCATGTGCATTTGCATATCTTCAGCTTTCCATTGACTTTTTTTTTTTTTTTTTTTAAATTGGCTAACCTTAAAGTCTGCCTGGTCGGGGGGTGTGTTTAATAAATATTTAGCCTGTTCCTTAGGGGTTAATGGCAAATATGAGCTGAACTGGACCACAAATTAACACATACCAACTGAATGAAATGCCAAGATATAAATATACTGAAAAAGTCTTTTCGTTAACATTTCATAATCTCAGAAATTCAAGGTAACATGGTATTTGCTAGACCCTATTTGCTAAGAATTCTTGTGGTTTTTAATTCCATTAACTTGATAGAGATAAATCATGTACATGTTGAAAAAATACTAAACAAAAAAGTCCAGAAACCTCCATTTGAAATTTCTGATAAAAGATTGGCAAATGTACCAACTGACTATGAGAAGTGCCAAACTTTGGAAACTCAAATCTTGAAAAATTATGTATTTCTAGGCCAATCAATTTCCGTAGGTGCTGGGTATAGAACTTGACAAAAAGAGTCTAATTTTCTAAACTTTCACTTTTCAGGGACAACTCTAGTTCCAAAGAAATACAGAAACTGTTTTCATTAGTTGCTGCAAAACTATAAAAATGAAAAAGAATGAAGGCACTGCCTTTACAACAGGACTGATGCATTACAAAAATGTTAGTGAAAGCCTAGGATCACAAAACGAGGCACTAAGGCTGCCCAACATGCTTCAGGGTTTTCATGGACGCAAATAGTAAATAAAATTTCCGTGACTCAAAAAAAGTTCATCTGTCAACAAGATTTGCAGTGCAGACATGAAATGAGTTTCAAACTGCTACCACTTCAAGCTACTCAAGATGCAACCGGCAAATAGCAAAACACTAGTTTTGGCTTGACGTTTTCATACAAAAACTGCGCGCACACACATTAGTAATGTTATTTCAAAGGAAAATTCAAGCAGGTTATTCAAATCAAAATCACCCGGTAAAAATCTAGCTTAGTCTACCTCTTAAAACAGAAGGGCCGAATGCTTGAACAAGAACGGCTGCTGCAACCAAGTTACGAACGCCTTGTTACCACTACAACACACACCCTTTAATTCTATCCTTCAGTTTCTTGACTATTTCAGGAAACTGCTTCAAGAGCTTCCCATTCTCTGAGGCCCTCTCCCCAATTTCAGAAGTACACACATTCTCTGTGGTCCCCTCACTACTGCAGCTGCCAGAAGTAAGAATCAATAGCTAGCCTAAAGAAGAAGATAACTGTTATACAGCCCAGAGAAAATAATATCCCCGTTGTAATCTGGGTCTAAATGGACAATGTGAATCTTCTAATCCTTTCCAGACAGTCTGAAAATTAAACACTACAATACAATAGCAAAAGTGGTAAAAGATTGAAATTGTTCTCCCAAATCTTAAAATTACGTAAAACTTGACATATCGTTTGATAAAAGCACTTTTTTCCACACCTTGTTTGAGATCAAACTCAGACTTTCAGTGCCTACTTCTTGGTACTTAATTCCCTACCTGTGACGTCAGTTTAACTGAGAGGAAAAAGATCATACTGAAAAAATTTTTTTAAACTTCTGTAGTCTGGTGATAGCCAACAAGTGGAATGCCAACATAACTACCTCTGAGAAACCTTCAGTATGGCCATGTTATAATACTGTAGTATGCAAATCCATCATTTCATTAGTGTGTGCTTCACATTCTGTTGAGGTGCCATGATGTCACACTGCCAAAACCAAAGGTCATTCGCAACAGTAACAAAGTGTGAGCTGCTATTGATTCTGAAGACAAACTTAAGAGTCTGTCGTGGTCTGTGTACCACTGCCTCAAGTTTTTCTTAATACTTATAAGTTCATGTATGTATATGTTTGTTTGTTCATTTACCTTTCTTTATTCTGCCTGTATTCTACTTCTGTCCGCTCTGTTTCCATGCATGGGCATTCTAACGTGTGGAAATTCCACAAGAAGTTACTGGTCGTTTAAGCAAGTTCTAAATGAGACAAACATTACGAATGACGACAAACTGCAGAAAACTACACAATGAAAAAGTAATATATATGAACAGCACAAGCTGTTCTTGTAGAAGCACCCAGACAACAACAATCAAATATAATTTACCTTACCGAAAAATAAATGTAAATATGTAATCAATACAAAGACAACTAAATGATGGTCAACAAATTTACAGTAGCAGTAATAAAAACTAAACTAAAAGTCCTCAAGCCAAAATAAATACAATTTTCATACAATAAAACAGGTTTTTATTTAAACCCATTATCATAATAGCCTTGTTCTGTACGAGATGGGCCAAGCCACACTGACTTGCAACGCACAAGCCCAGCTTACAGTCCGCCAACTAACCTATACTTCTGTGCCAATCCCCATATTGATGAGTGAACTACGGAGGGTGAATGAAGTGTTTGTATAAATAAATATGATAACATCACTTATGGTAAAATCAGTTACAAAATACATTTGTCATAAAGAGCCACATTCAAGATAAATGATGCAGCAGGGATGCCTCATGCAGATAGTGGTCCATAATAATGAAACTCTGCCTAAGGCTTGTTAGTGTTTCTGAACGAGATAAGGCAATGTACTGGGGATCTGCTTGACACTGAGCACCACTATATCAGAGATGCTGTTGAAGACTCCCAGTGGTAATTCAAGACAGCTCTGAATGCTGAATTGGTTTTCTCTAGGACTAAGTCATCCAAGGAGAGACTACACAGTCTCTCAAAAACCACCAGAGCAGGGATTAATTCTCATAAAAAAATATAAACAAATAAATAAAATGGATAAATTTAGACACTGAAAGCAAGCTACCAAACAACCCAAGATAAAAACAAAATAAGCTTGTTGCTTACATCCGTCTACAGTCAGAAAATCCACGTGGGTACAATCCGCTTTCATAGTTCAGTTGGTTCTAATACTGTGACCAGTTCAACTACAACACATGAAGCCAGGAAGATCAGTAGCACCAACACCACCCTTGAATTGAAGCAAATATAAAATTTAGGCCAAAGGCCAAGCGCTGGGACCTATGAGGTCATTTAGTGCTGAAATGGAAACTGACAGTACAGTAAAAGGTTTGAAAGGTGTAACAGGAGGAAAACCTCGCAGGTGCAATATGAATTAATTGTTAAGAGGGGTGGAATGTAAGAGGGAAGAAAGAGAATATGAAAGGAGGTACAATAACAGGAACGAGAGGGGTTGCAGCTACGGGCCGAAGGCACTATGGAAAGAACCTTAAGTAACGCCTACAGTGTGCCGCTCTTACTGTCCTAGCCACCATTCTGAAAGTAAGTACGAGGGAGCTCTCCGAGCCTTCTAGGACTTCTTTGGCTTCAGTTGCAAAGGCCTTTTTCCAAATCCTATGGCGGTGCTCTACAATTTCACAGAGTAGCACCCCAGGGCCGGAAAAGATCTGTGTGTTGCAATTTCTGGATGACTACCGCTGTCCTTTTATATTCCCATCCCAGTCCCACACAGAATGAGTGGGACTGGGATGGCCCATACTGAACTACAACATACATAATAACACATCCCTATTACTGTTCCCTTCCACCTAGTCCTTGGGTTTCAAACAGGGAAGGACGGGTAAAATTCATGGTCACGCCCCTTGGGTTTACATATTGCACCAAGTATCTTTATGAAATTAGCATTAACAGTTGCCCAGGAACTCAGAAAAGAAGACAATCAACTGGTAGGTTACCTATATGACTGGCTGATCAAGAGAGCTACCAAAGAGTGCCTACAAAACCTGAGAGTGGTAGTCAACAGACTCCAGTTAAAGGGTTTCCTGATAAATTGAAACAAGTCCCATCTCATACCCAATGGACATTTGTGTGGTTGGGACTTTGTTGGGATGATATCCTTTGTGGTTGGTTTTCTTCAGAGCCAGAGTCAGACCAGAATAATGAAGGGCCTCTAAAGGTTCCTTACCCAACCCGGGTGTTTCCCACGAAGTTAGGTAGTTGAGATGATATTCTGTCCACAAAGCTGAAAAAGAACTCTGCCAAGCAAGTTGAACTGACTCCACCATCTGTGTGGGTAATAGTACACACTGATGCCTCCTTGACAAGTTTGGGAGGACAGTTTTAGGTAGCAGGAAGATCATCCGTTGTTTTATGGAGGTGTACATTCAAGCAAAAGTAGAGATGCACTTCTACAACTCTGGAACAAATGGAGGACATTATTCTAGATTTCAAAGGCTTTGAACAAACTGCTCCCATTCAATGGAACCGCTTGCTTAGTAGCCTCATATTGGCCGGAGTTATTGGATCGTACTGCTTCAAACAATGGGCAAGAAAGTCAATCCTAATGCTGTCTGCCATTCTACCCCAAACAGGAAGAGGAAAAGTTATCTACAAGTCCTCTTTTCTGAGCTGTGTGACCTTAATGTGTGGATTTTAAAATCTAGACTACCATGAATAATATTCACCTACGATTGCTGAGTAGCTGGTGCAAAACTACCAAGTCTATCTATCCAGCAATACCAGTCTGAGAGCTGGCTGAGTCTTGATTGAAACTCTTACACTTTCTGAACTACTTGTTTGAGGACAAGCGCCTTGTTGCTACTACAATTATATCATGCACAAGGCTATCTTATCAAAGCCCAAGCTTTATTGATGTGGTACTGATTAAAATGTATAAGTTTTTAATTCCCTTCTCTGATCCCTTGCATTGCATAGACCAGCTCCTGTAAGGTTTCCCATTACTGCGTCCTAATGCAACTATATCAACACTCCTTAAGGCAGTTTTTGTGACATCTTGGCATCCTGGTTTTCTTCGACAGGGACAATGTTTCACCTTGAACACACCTAGCCACTAGCCATTACTCTGTCTCATGACTTCTTATTTCTGGCCAAGAATGAAGACCCTTTTGAAGAGGAAATCCCCTATTATTCTATGGGGACTCGGGATTACAGATCAGACATTATGCCTGGTTTGAGTACTCCAGGTTTACCAAGACGTTACAGCCTAAGTCCCAGATGGTCCTTTTTCTTAAACTATCACAAACAGGCCACTTTATCCGCATGGGTTGAGAACTGTTATATAAACTTTAATTAGAAATTAGCACCTTACCCCCTGGCTCACATGACGCCCAAGGGGTGGGTGCATCCTTGGCTTTTGTTGAAGGCATTTCTTTTGAAGATGTCTCCAAGTTTACACGGTGGCCATCAGTGGCATTGCTTCTTGAACTTTGCTTCCATGACACCAAACAAATCTGACTACAGTGTGTCAAGCCCCAGCCCCATAGGTGCCTCAGTGGAAAGCAAAGGGCCTTCTTGATGCTATGGTAATTCCGAGATATTGCCAGGGAGGGGACACAATAATCCTATGTCCCAGGTAAGTTACTTCAGAACCACAAAGAGGAGCACATAGGTTCTTGTTTTTTCCTATCTTGCATTGCTGAACCCTAACGGTTATCCTGAATGAAAGGCAGGTAGGTAATAAATTTTGTAACTTGACCATGGACCATTTTACTTCTGGGTCATTGGGATCACTTAATCAGGAGCTAGACTGTCAACTTCTTTTGCATGCTCCTTTAAGGATGAACAGCGGCTATGCTATAAAGAAAAACAGGTTCTGACAAAGTTAAAACCTATTTCTGGTTGCTGCTACGAGTCCTCAAACACACCTGCTTTCCCTGACAAAATGGCATGGGAATTTGTTTTTTTCTTTCTCAGACCCAGCGAGTAATGGGGAACTTAGTCAGTTTGTGTGCTGTTGCCACATCTGTGTGAGAAGGGAGAAGGGTAATCACTGTAGGCAAGGGAAAGAGCCCTCTTGTCTGGCAAATCAAAGGCACTAATCTGGCCATGACCAAATATGAGAGATTTTTTTTTATATTACTTGGTCTGCCTTATGGAGACCTGGTGGGAACATTAGAGTAACTTCTTTCAGGACTCACAGTGGCTACCAAGAAATTGGTTTTTCCTGTCAAAACCTATTTTTTACAAAAAAATTACTTTAGAAGCATAAACTTGACTTACAACACTACCTGGTTAAAACTTTTAACTTACAAGAAAAGATAATCAAACATATCTTAGTTGTAAAACCAAACGCACAAAAGTATATATATATTTTTTGTTTCTTTGCTGAACACAACCACGAGTCTAATGAGTAATGAAATCTGTTAAGCTGAGGTGTCATTGTACTTTCAATCGCTGTAAATGGGGAGAGTTTGCCAAACAGGAGTATAAAGGGAAAAGACAATCCACCTTCACTGATGACTCCCAGAACTCCTGAAAAGGTGGGGAGGGGGAGAGGAAGAGAGGAAGTGGCAGCAGAACCACAAGGCAGCGAGAAACCATGAACCAAGAGAGAGCGGCAGAACTCAAAAAAACAAAGATTAAGCGCAACTGCAAGGCCACTGAAACAGCAGTGGACACCAAAGGATGCCTAAGCGCTGGAAATCCATACAGAACAAAGACAAGCCCCTGAGATGTAAAAAATATACTGGCACTAAACCATGCCAGAGGAAGAAGTGAAATACTTCAAACTATGTGAACATGAAACACCACAAAAAAAAAACCAACTGGATGAAACAGCAGGGTAACTGGACAAGAACACCGTGTAGATCCCAGGAAGTTATCCTGGAAATTCAGAATACATCTGACACAGATGGAAGTACACCTAAGAATGCGAAGTTTTAGTGGACTGTGAGCTGGGCATGTGTGATGGCACTTTCTTCTTTCAACTCTTCAAGAGGGCATGGCTGGACCCAATTAACACAAAATACGGCTAATCATGAGTATGGTTTACGTATCACAAACTAAAATCTTTCCCCAAAGACCCACTAAAGTCACTTGTAAAATGTCAAAATATCTTAGAATAAACTAGCTTCTACTGCTTGTCTTTTTCTAGAAAGTGAAAATGTTAGGCATCTATACTATCCCCCATAATTTGCGAGTAAAAACTTAATCCCTACTCGTTTGGCCCAGCAAACTCTAAAAGAGGGGACCAACAGGATGACCAAAGGGATTGATGGATGGCTGGGAGGCAAAAAGGATCAGTAAACACATAAATGAGAGGCATGTTGTTAATTTTTCGTATAATCAATTACTGTATTGAGTTTACTGTCGTATTATCAAAGCAGCATTTTCATACAATAAATGTTCGTTGATAAATTGAAACCTCACAAACTGGTCAATATACAAGAAAGGTTGGGGAACCATACACTAGAATAAATTCATATTACAGTCCGACCTCTTAAAACCGGCACCCTTGGGACCAGGCTATAGCTGGACCACAGAAAATCCTGGCGTTTAGAAACTACCCATAAAAAAATCCTCTATGTAAACAGTCCTGCCAGCTCATTTCACTTATATTGTTCTGTTATTAAAAGTAGGGCAAAGCTCATGAATAATCACTGTCATTTGTTAGGTTTAGTTCGTTAGCAAAATTCTGACCTGTTCCATGAGCAACTCTCCAGCAATGCTTATATACCTTAGCTACGTCGGAGTTTAAACCTCTTTGAAAATGCACGGTAAAATTCTCATCTCACGCCCTTCGCTGTTTTTTGCCACTTCAAACTTTCATTTTTTTGTTTTCAGCAAAAACCTAAAATCAGCTACTTTTGTTTCTTTACATCTACACGTGTGTGTGTGTGTGTGTGTGAGAGAGAGAGAGAGAGAGAGAGAGAGAGAGAGAGAGAGAGAGAGAGAGAGAGAGAGAGAGAGAGAGAGAGAGAGAGAGAGAGAGAGAGAGAGAGAATGTTGACCCAATTAGGTTGTTGCACTAACAGACATCCATTTGCACAAGTCAAATAATAGTTGTATTAAGAATGATAATTTTAATAATACTGTTGTTTTTGTTTTCAGCAAAAATCTAAAATCTGTTACTTTTGTTTCTTCAACCCTATACACCTGTGTGTGTGTGTTCGTGAGAGAGAGAGAGAGAGAGAGAGAGAGAGAGAGAGAGAGAGAGAGAGAGAGAGAGAGAGAGAGAGAGAGAGAGAGAGAGAGAGTACTGACCCGATTAGGTTGTTACACCAACAGACATCCATTTGCACAAGTCAAATAATACAGCTGTATTAAGAATAATGATAATTTTAGTAAAACGGCTTCTTTTTGCACTGTATGCAATTAAACTTTACGTATTATCATCTTATTATAATTATATTATAATTTATAAAATAACACACGTGCCATTTGCATTCCACTAACGTTTACATTCTTAAAATCATTAGCTGACTGCATTTTATTGACATCACAGCGACTAGTTGCTAAACGAAATGCATTTCGGAGAATTGCTTCGTACGTAAATTATCAAAGCAGTTTAAAAATGCAACATACTTTACAGTATTTCTAAATTAGGTAACGGTGTGATTTCACCAGTTTGTGGCCTGTGCATTTCAGGAGGTTCCCCGTTATCAGCAGAGGTTCTGTTCCGACGGTGTGACGGTAAGCGAAAACAGCCAATGACTGAAAACTGGCAATTTTCGGCGCCTCTGCTAGCTATGTATCGGCGCTGACAAATGGAATTCGATTTTCGTTGCTAGACAAGCACCATAAATCGAGATCACCGATAACCAAGTCCGACGATTACCAGGGACTGCCTGTATTCGTTTTTTCTGCCACAGCTATAACTATAAATTCAGTGGCATACTTTAAAACTTTCCTCTCCATCGAGTGAAGGATGAATAAAGATTGATTTTATTTCTATTTATGGAAGTCACCGCTGAAAATGAGCATATTTTTAACCACTGTTGAAAATTAGCATATCTTTAACAAGTTGACAACTGTAATGTAACCGTTAATAAACGTGTGTCAGTCACAGTAACTGACATCGGTTAATGGCTGTTTCTTATTTCAATTGTTTATATCAGTACTTGCTGTTGTTTATGCCAGTGTTTTGCATGCCGTAGTAAGTGGTTGTTAATTACAAGAAATAGTTATGAATTCTTAGGCAAGTCAGTGTGTTGGTAAACCTGATTTAATGTATGAAGATTTACATTTAACTTAATGAATTTAGTTAAAAGCTAACTCAAAATATAATATGCCTCATCAATGGTATCTGCTAAAACCGAGACAGGCATAGATAACCTAGCCTAATGTAATATGCTGTAAATACACCTCGCAATATACTGTACACGATGTACCTGATGAAATGTTTTTGGACGAAATTTTAATGACTGCAGGATACACGAGATTGAAAATACACGAATATACATGCAAATTACAGTATCCTGTATATTGCTGAGTTTCACAGAATGTTAATGTTGGAAATGAATTGTGCTTGTGTACTTACGGAGTAAGCTTCAACTCCGAAATCTGAAAAAATCCAAATACCGAAACGTTTGCCGCTGCTCTCGCAGCCACTCGAGAACTAATGAACATGGAATTCCGGATTTTGGAGGTCGGACTGTACTTGGATATTCTTCTTTAGCTGAACACTGCATCAATACTATAACTACTATTACAAATAATCATAAAATGGCATTGTTCGATTTACCAGTTTTCTTCTGTACTGACAGCAATAACAATCAATTCATCTTCAATTTCCTTTTCAATAAAATAGCATCAATGCAATTGAGGTAACAATGTGATAAGTAACTGACGAACACCAGGAGCGCCACAGATGTTAAGAAGATGTAAAATAAAGCCCAAAAGGGATAGAGGACATGAATGAACATTGCTTCGAAAGTTTGTCTGAAATAACTAGAGAGCAATTCAATTTAATACTACTCACCAATACAAAGACATTTACCTTACACAATGATTCAGGTTATTCATTTACTTTTGAGCTCCCTTACCCTCAAGTAATGAACTTGACTTTCACTATTACTGTCCCAATGAAATGAATTTGATTTTGGCCATTATTTAAGGCTCACTTTTTCACCAACACCCCACCCCCCTTCCAGTGAATGAAACTAAAAATCATCCAGAAACCTTACTTGACGGTACTCTTAGCATTTAGCTTTACAAAGACTAAACACTTAACTATATCTACTTCAAAAAATGAACAGAATCATCCTTCACCTGGGAACTGACCTGCAGTGGTGCTTTCGCCGACCAATCCAGAACTGAGTGCTGCAACCAGTGCAAGCATCAACTGCATGATCTGGTACCCAAAGAGTGGGTCGGGCTTCACCTTCTTCGACAGCTTCCCAAGAAGTATCTGAGACACCAGACTCTTGACCCACTGAGCCACCAGAGCCTGACCCAACGCTCTCAGGAAGAGACACCTGTAATGCAGATAAAAAATATAAAATAACCAAGTGAGTACATGATAAGGCCATTGTGGTCTCTAAGGGAAAAACTGAACAAAGAAACATTAGGTAATCAACAAAAAAGAGTAACTTAACAGGTAATAAATAGTTTTATTCTAACACATATGTAATCATATACTCCTAAACTGCAAATCTTAGCTGATACTGTCAATAAATCAATTTGTTTGAGTGGTACTCAAACATCTGTTTCATGGGTTGAGACATGAGACACAATCTGAAATATCAAAGCTTATAATGCATACAACAAAACAATAGATATTTGCATGTGCTGTAGAGATTAACCTACTATTTAAACCCAAACACTAGATGGATGATATTGTGCATGGTTCTTAGAAACTGTTATATGTTAATGATATGAACTGACATCATGGGGTTATAAAACCAAATATAATTTCGTTCATCGTCACAGGAAATAATCGTTAATAGAACTAGAGTGTGCTGTTAAATCTAAAAAGGCAATCCCTGGTTATAAGCAGGGGTTCCGTTCCGACAGTGACGATAAGCGAAAATCGTCAACAACCAAAAACAGGCGATTTTCGGCGCTTTTTGGTTATCGGCGCCTAATGCGATTTTCGGCGCTTTTTGGCTATCGGTGCCTCTGTTAGGTATGTATCGGTGCCAGTAAGTGATTATCAGCACTGATAAGCAGAAATCAGCGCACACTGGCACTGAAAACTGCCAATTTTCGTCACTAGACAAGTGACGGAAAACCAGATCGCCGTTAACCGGGGACTGCCCGTAGTTTACAAACGTATCTATGTTAAAACCCTTAATTCCAAAAGAATCTCATCCTTCACTGTGTAACAATGCATTGCAGACATGACCCTCAGTATTTTTTCTCACTTCAGGAGAAACCTGATTTCCAAAAAGGTAATAGATAAAATAACTTGCAACTACAAAAAACCACAAAACAAACTTACAACCCAAAATTAACAACCTAACCATCAGAGAGCTCTCTCTACCGCACTACACTCTATTCAGCACTTGCAAACATTTGTTGGCATTTTGCTCCCTCCCGCCATTTTGGTCCTACGACGTCACAACAAGACATACTTTTAAACAAAGAACGCTTTGCTATAAAAACATCTTACAAAATTATACGTGCTTTTTATACATCTCGTACCGCCCATGCCATTTCACTAATGCAGCAAATAAAAATAATGACTAACTTCTAAAACTAAGACATAATCACACTTACCTCCTCCTCCCTCCCCTCCAACCTCTTCTTTCCTAATCCCCTCTAATCTCCATTATTCGATTCTTTACCCCCTACGTAATTTTTAATGCTTTCCCCCTGAAACTCCCGCTTTAGTCAATACATCAGCTATTTGATACTTTCCTTTTATTCATCTCACCACCTTTATTTCTCCAGATTCTATTGTTTCTCTTATTGCTGCAATATCAATTTTGAATCTCTTACTACATACGCCAGTACTTGATTTTGTTGATCTTTAGGGTTTTACTATCAGCCTTAACCAATGGTTCTAATTTTATCCCTCCTATCTCTTCCCACAACTGTTTGAAATATATCAATCCTTCTATGGCCTCTCCCCCACCTCAAAGCTTCTGCTTTAATGGTGGACTTTACTACTCTTCTGGATTTTCTGCATTTCCACCATATGGGACTTCTCCTCTTACCATCTGTCAAAGATATCACATAACCTAATTGTGTGTGACCATCTTCAATATTCGCAAAAGAAGCGTCTGCATTGGCTTCCCAATAAATCTTTTCTTCTTTTAACTCGCTTATTATCTCTTCTCCCATTATGCTCTTAGTTTTTCTCACCATTTTAATCAGCTTTTTCATACCTTGAGTCGTTCCTTCTTTAAAAGCTTTACTTAATTCACTAACATCGTATGATATTTCTGGTATGGTATGTAGCAATAATCAATTCAACTGTCCTACACAGATCTGTATTCTGTTGACTCCTTTTGCACTAATACTCTGTTACCTGTAAATCTTCTAGCTTCTCGTTCTCTTATAGAATTTATATACTGCCACTGATTAAGACAAAATCTGTTTTCCTTATGCTCTACTATTACTCTTATACACTGAAAACTTTTACCTTCTTGCTCTCCTACTTGTAATTTCCCTTTCAATTTTCCAACTGTTTCCTTTAAAAATCCTTCACTTCCTCCACAGCAAAAATCATCTACGTGTGTACATAAATACCATTCAATTTATTGTCTTTCCTCCAAAAGAAGATATTAGGTTCTAATCTACTTCTCTCACCTTTAAGCTCCTCCACTTACCACCTTACAATCCCATGCCTTTGCTGCACCCTTGAGCCCATAAAGAGTTTTCTTCAATTTCCATAACCCACTCCAACCATCTTCACTAGGTGGTTTTAAATATACCTCTCGTCGTATTTCATCACCTTGTACAGTAGGTACGCAGTTTTTACATCTAACATATAACAATAATAATCTTTATTACTGTCAAACAATATTTTAAAATTTCGGCAATGCATGTAAGAGCATCTTTTTCCCATTCGGCCATTTCTTCTTCAAAGCCTCTAGCTACCAGTCTTGCTTTAAATATCCTTCCCCACCTTTTACCTTTTCAGTTACCACCCATCTTGTAGATATAGCTTTTTGTCCAATGTCATTTACCTCCTCATATACCTTGTTTTCTCTCCAACTTTGCAGTTTTTTGTCTTCAGCTTCAGTTGTACTTCTTATTTCAAATCCTAGCAAAAACTCTTTTTCATCTTCAATTTTTTCTACATGACTACAGTCTCTCAAGTTAACCCATCCCTTGTCACTTGATTGTGAGTCTTCTACAAGGTATGAATCAGCCCAAGATTTGCTTGATCTTTTCCCTGTAAGACTTAATATTGTCCACTGTTCTAGTTGTCCTGTATTTTTGTTTATAGCTCTAACTCCATTTCCCTTTATGAATTTGGGTATCTCTTCTATTAACTCATCTTCTATTACCTCACTTTCCCCTTCATCTTCCAGTGTTTCCTCTGCCAAATCTCTTTCTATAAGCTCTTTCTACTGTATACCTGCATTGCTTCTCCAGCCCATTATCATCTCATTTCCCTCCTGCCTATCTATATTCCCTTCCTTCGATGCACGGGATTCATCCTTCAGTGCGTGTTTTGTCTATTTTAGGTATCTTTTCTTTTTCTGGCGATAATCTTTGAATCCTGGTAGCACGTATTCTAGCTACTTCTCTTAGAGAATCCCCATGTTTAACCATTATTGTTTTACCTGATACTCCCACTACCTGAGTAGGTCCTCTCCATTCATTTTCATTTTCTCTTATTGAATACCTCGTCTCCCACTACTGCTTCTTCAAATTTATGTATTCTTACATTTTTGTTTAAAGGAATTCTTATTTTATTAAAATACTCATTTTTGATAAACACTTCTCTGGCCTTATGCAATGTATTCAGTGTATCCCTTACTATGATTTCTTCCATACCTTTCTCTCCGCTTGCAGGACTTGAACTTTCTTCTCCCATTAAATTTGGCAAAGAAGGGTTTTTTTCCAAATACTAATTGGTTAGGGGAGAACCCACCATTATTTATTACAGTTCCTAGCACTCACTACCCATCTCAATGCTTTGGACCAATCCACTTCCTCATCATCTTTCATCTTTCGTAAGCTTTCTCTGATTATGCCTACTGTCTTTTCATACATTCCATTGTTCCATGAAGATTCAGATGCTGTGGCCAGTACTTTAATATTCCATCTTTCTGCCAACCTCCTTTTTCATTTTGAAATTCTCCCCGTTGTCTGATATTTAGAAGGTACTGCAAATACAGTATAGCAAACGGCATGTCAAGTCTTCGTAACAGTTTCTGGTTTCTCGTCTTTTATCCAAAAAGCCCGACAATACCTCACTGCCACATCTACCATTACCAAGAACTTTCTCTCTTCTGTCTCTCCCACATCCATTGCTACAACTTCTCTAAAGGTTTTACTCCAAGAAAATCCCACTACTGGTTTAGCTGGAGTTCTTTTGTATCTTTTACATACCTCACAACCTGTGATTAAGTCTTGTTAGTCACTTTTTTATTTCCTCTTTTTCCTTCTCTCTCAAACCATCACTCCACTGTGCTGCTTCTGTTAGCTTCCATATTTTATCCCCACTTCCGTGACTAAATTGTAGATGTGACTTCATCATTGCACCTTTAATTTTCCTTACTCTTTCCCTTCCATCCCTCCAGTAACAATTCTTCTTCTAACTTCCTCCTCAGAATTGGTATTCCTAAGGGGCCCTCTTTGTCGTCTCTTAACGTTACCTTCATTTCCCCTAATACTTCTTTTTTAACATAATTCTTTTTTAAACTTAAAGTCATACCCATTTTACTCATGGTTTTCTTACCTATTTACCGCGGTACATCACCCTGCAAAACTTGTGTCTTCAAATAAAACTTGTTTTACAATATCACTGATATTTCCATTACTCCTTTCGGTTTGTATGACGACTCACCGAAATGAAATACTTTATTAGAATCTTTCTTAGTATTATTCATTCTCCCCAACTCTTCCTGACTCAAACCCATGACAATGAATGTGTGCTAGTCACAATTCCCCACACACTGCTGACTTACATCATGTGTCTAAAATTGCATCAACCTCTTCCCAAGATTGTTCCTCTATTTTACTAAGTTCCCCTAAACAAACTTTTTCTTCTTGTCCAGTTTCTGATTTCTTCTTTTGAAAATTCTGAGGACAATCTCTGGCCCAATGCCATTCCGATTTGCATATTGCACACAGTGTTACTTTCCCTTCTCTATTTATAGGATTTCTTCCACCTCTTACCTCGATTCACTTTTCCCCGATATCTTTGGTTTTCCCCTCCCTTTCCCAAAATTCTCACAACCTTCTGATCCCAACCATTCCCCTCCTCTTCATTCCCCAATCCCTCAAATATTCTTTTTATCATCTGCGACACTTTTATATTGCAACTTTCCTTGACCACAAACTGCTAATACCATTTGTTCTTTTATTTTCTGTGAGATTCGCTTGTTCTAGTACTGTACAGGTGTGTTCGAGTTACGATAATTCGCTTTTACAATGGGGTTAGCAATTAATATCGATACGGCAATATTTTGAAAATACGTATTTTTAAATTTCGCGCGTGACTGGTGCAGGCAACAGCATACACTCAGGCAGCGTATGGGGTACGATACGTTGGCCCGAGAGGCTGGAATAGGTACGTTAACTCAATGAGCCAACCTCACCTGCTCTCGCTGTGTAGGAAGTTAAAATAGGTCGGCGTTCACTTACGATTTTTGTGCGTTTGTAAGTAAACTCTAAAACTCAAAATTGTATCAGTATGTCAGCCAAACACCCAAGTGTGTCTCCTGCTGGTAGTGTGAAAAAGAAGACAGTCTATCACTCTGGAGCAGAAAATGAAAGTTATCAACCAGTGCGCCGCTGGAAAGCCCATCATGGTAATCGCACGTGACGAGCATCTATCGCAGTCGACAGTATCCACCATCCTTAAAGACGAGAAATGGATAATGGACGCTATAAGGGCATCTACTTCAGTTCATTCAACAGTTATATCAAAGAGGAGGATGGGGCCTTTGGAAGAAATGGAGCAGTTACTAGTCACGTGGATGGAGGACCAGATACAGAAGCGTCTGCCACTCATCCCCTTAACCATTCAAACTCAGGCTCGCAAGCTTTTCGATGAACTAAAGAAAAAATATGATGATAAACACAACAAAAGTTTTGTAGCAAGTGCTGGATGGTTTCATCGTTTAAAAATCCTCAAATTTTCATAAGTGTGAAAATTAGCAGTGAAGCAGCAAGCCCTGACACTGAAGGAGCTGCTAAATTTAAGGAAGCTTTACATAAGATCGTCACTGATGAAGGGCACTTGCTGGAGCAAACCTTTAATGTCGACGAAACAGGACTGTATGGGAAGTGTATGCCTCAACAGTCCTACATTCATAAAAAAGCAAAAACGATGACTGGATTCAAGGCATACAAAGATCGACTGACTCTTCTGCTTGGGGGAAATGTGGCTGGGTATAAACTTAAGCCAGCCATGATTTATCACTCCAAAAAATCCAAGGGCATTAAAGAGACTCGACACGCATACGCTTCCTGTGCATTACCATCATAATAAGAAAGCATGGATGACTGCAATGCTATTCGAAGACTGGTTTGTGCATTGCTTTATTCCAGAAGTGAAAGATTATTGTAGGAAAAACAAAATCCTCTTCAAAATTCTGCTGATTCTAGACAATGCCACCCTCAGAACACCGGAGATATTGACGAGAACATTAGTTGTGTTTCTGATCACCAAACACTACTTCTCTCATACAACCCATGGATCAGGGTGCTGTGGCTACGTTCAAGGCCTATTACCTTCGGAGCACGTTTGCTCAGGCTGTTCAGGCTACAGATAATGAGAAAGATCTCAGAACTTTCTGGAAGGAATTCAATGTTCTGAACTCCGGTACGAACATTGGAAAGTCGTGGAAGGAGGTATAGAAAGAATGTATGAATGGGGTTTGGTAAAATCTGCTACAAGCGTATGTGAACTCATTTAAAGATTTCAATAAGGATGATGTTGTGAAAACTAATAAAAAGATCTTGACACTTGGGAGAAGTTTAGATTTAGAAATTGATGAGGAAGATATCCAAGAGCTTTTAGATGTGCAAGATGTAGAGCTAAAGGAAGACTTAATTGCGCTTGCAGGAGAGAGAAAAAGAGCATAAGAGGAAGAAATTGAAGAGTTAGAGCGAAAGTTTACAACAAAAAAGCACTGACAGAGGTTATTGCCTCATTTGAACATGGACTGAAATTTTTAAGTAAAATGGATGGGAATATGGAACGGTTTGCTAAAGCTGAGAGAGCACATCAAGACGCTGTTCCATGTTAGTGTGTCATTTATGAAGAACTAAAAAATGCACTATGCAACCGACAATGGAATACTTCTTTAAGAGAACGACTCCAGTGGCATCGCCTTCCGCCACCCCTACCCCCACCCCTTCCCCAACATTTGAGCCTCGATCCCCTACACCTCTGAACTATTTTCTTGAAACACCAAGACAGAAAAAGAAATACTATCTGAAGAGGAGTGAGTTGATGATCCTGTGGCTTTATCATCCTCCTCCTCTTCTGATTCTTAGTTGTACGTAGCCATGAACAGCCTGAAGCCGTTCACGTATGCTGACAATGAACCGAATCTTGGCGAGTACCCCTTACAGTAGTCTGATTCTTGTTATTCAATTTCTTTTTGTACTGAATTATCATAAGTCAACCTGCATAATTAGCCAATAATAATAACTACTATACTGTATATGTATAGAGTATACTGTAGGCTAGGCTACTGTTTACATATACAATATATCCAACTGTATGCTAGGCTAATTCTTGTCTCTACACTGAATTACCATAAGTCAATCTGCATTGAACAGAATTAGCTGACATTAATCATTACTACAGTGTATATACATATAGAATATACTGTGTAGTGTACGCTTGGCTACCATATATGTATAGATGGTACTGATTACCCTAGTGTTGGCTAGGCTATATGTTCGAGATACAATTTTTTCAACAAACGATGAGTTTTTTGGAACCTAACCCCATCATAAGTAGGGCAATACCTGTACATGAAAACCCTTTGCTTTTCCCCTTGAAGCATTCTTTTCCCTGTCACTCTACTACACTCTGACTTTGCCTTTTCATGCCTAATTATTAAGTCTCTCATCTTTTCACTAGATTCTCTTTCAATTTTAAAATAGTCTTTCATTTTACTGTAATTTTCCATTAACATATCTTTTAGATACAGTTCATCTAGTTTGGATAGGATTATCTTTGGAACCCTCTTTACCCTTAAGTTCATCTCTGTCTATTCCTTCTGTTACTTCTAAAGCTTTCCCTTTTATGCTCATTCTTATCTCTATCCCCTGATATTTCGCTTCTCCAAACATCACAAGCCAATCTTCAACTTGTCCTCTCCATCCTTTATAATTGCCATGTACCAATCTCGGACAGTCTCTTCTCCATTTCATCTCTCAAAGTTTACCAACAGATCCGTCCTTTTTAACCAACCACGCTCTGCTACCACTTGAAAGTTTTTCTAGCCTAATCCGTCCAAAAATGGTACAATTATGGCCATCCACCCACCTGTTCACATTGTTCTTTTATAATACAATCCAGCTTACGACTACAAAAAACCACAAAACAGACTTACAACCCAAAATTAATAACCTAACCATCAGAGAGCTCTCTCTACCGCACTACACTCTATTCAACACTCCCGCCTGCAATTGTTTAAATTTTGTTCCCTACCGCCATTCTGGTCCTATGACGTCACAACAAGAACAGATACTTTTAAACAAAGAATGCTTTGCTATAAAAACATCTTATGAAATTAAACACGTGCTTTTTATACATTCCATAATGCCCATGCCATTTCACTAATGCGGAAAATAAAAATTAAAAATGACTACCTTCTAAAACTAACATATAATCATGTTACTTCTCACACTCAGGTCTCAGATCTGGCCAGAATTATCACAATATGTGCAAGAAGCACTAGGCTGCAGAGGTCTGGGATTAAAATCAGTATTTTTTATCACAAAGGCTTATGGAAAAATGGCACTCTACCCATGCACTGAGCTGAGGCCTGATAAATTTTCTGTGTTACTCATGGCTCACTCAAGCTGTACGTATGCTCTCCAATGAACCTCAGTCAAATACCTTGGTGCAAAATAACAGGACCTCATATGAAGTCCAAGAGACTCCCCATCAAAGTTATTATCAGATCTATGTCGATGTTTGCTACTACTGAGCGTTAAGTCACCCAAGGAAGCAGCAGAATGTGGCCTTAAGGTCTGTGGAATCAGCTCGTGCACACACTGAGTCTTTCTTCTGTCAACTTTTTGAGTGGGTATGATAGCTAGTCATTTCCACATGGAGTAAGGTTATTCCTGTTTAATGGGTTTTCAAGAAAAGAACATCTATACGACCACATGGACGAAAGAGCACTCATGAACTTCGTGTCACTGAGTTCTGCACAACTGGTCTGTGCAGCACGAGTATTAACATGACATTACGGTATATATATAGTATGCATGTTCAGTGGTGTACCAAAAGCTCCTAAAACATTAATAAAGCAGCAAGCTCAAGCAAATCACTCAAGATAAGACGTTTCACTTCTCTTAACATGCACGTGCACAGTGATAAATTCAGAGAAAAGGAAAAGCATAAATAGTCTGACTTTCTTTGTAACTTACTTGCTAGACTTCAAAGAAGTCTGAGCAATAATCCCTGCAGTGCGTCACATGCCAGCCAAAACCAAATATTCAAAATTAACAAAACATTAAGGTATCAGTCAACCTGATTTTTTTCAGAATTAACAAGTGGTAATTTAACCATATACATGGTTAAAGAAACTCTTCAAGAATTACAAGAGTACTAAACAGATGATCACGTAAGAATTTTGACGAGTTTCAAAATTTCAACCCTTAGGGATTCTTTAATCAAAAGCTCTAAAGTAGGTTATTTAATCATCTAAGCTTTTATACACTGCAAAAATTATTTTGAAAACTATGGGAGTTGCAGCTACTTTTTGTATCTGACTTTCTTACAAGATTAAATGTGACCATCATTATAATCTTTTAAGATTATAATTAAAAAAAATTCTCTCTCTTAAGGCCACAGCCTTTTATAGACAAAGGCCACAATACAAACCTCAAAAAACAACAAAAATTAACGTGCGGTAAACTAACAATCAAACTTAACCAAGTGTAATATATATTCACAAATGACAGTACATTAATCCTGAGTTTTTACATATTTTTTCTTAAAATTTATACCTATTGGGTGCTAGCCTTTGTTAAATACCCTGACTGAAGTCATTGGAAAATAAAAAGAAAAGAATTACATTAATTCTTTAGATAAAAGTTCTTGAACGTAGAAGATGTTGAACAAAAGCAAATAGCAGCTAAGAAAGCACAGTGCAGTACAGTATAACCCTTCAATGAAAATAGTTGAGTGCTACCTCAGTTGTCTAGAATATTAAAAATTCTAAAAAAATAGCAGTTTTATTTCTAAAACATACGTTCCTTTTATACCAATGTCATGAGAAGTTTTCACAATTCTCTGCATAAAAGGTAGTTGCTTACCAAAATCTTACAAGGCAGGCAGTTTTATAAAAACAATTATTACAGTAAACTGCAAAGCATATTAAAAAGAAGTCTAAAACTTATCAGTTCCTAAAATGTATTAACAATTTTGAAAAATTTATTAGAAGCGACAATCAAGGTTATACAACAGGTTTCAGAGCTTCATTCAAAAGATGGATGCTAAAGTGGCAATGATTAAAAGCCTATAAAATCTTAGTTACTGGCATCAGCAAGGGTATAAAGAAAGAAAAAAGCTAAATACTTCAACAAAATTTAGGGAAATATTTCAAAAGTAGATCCAGTAGCAACTGCAAAATCATCATTATAAAAATAAAGATTTTATTTAGTATAACAATCTCTACTGTTATAAAAGTTTACGTGGAAAATACTGTACAAGAAGGATTTTACACGGAAAACAAATGAAAACACATGAAATAATTTACATGCAAAATATTAACAAATGCAGCAAGTATTTACACCTGAAGCAATACACTAGCAAACAGAAGAACTATTATCTGTCTGAACTCCACCAATCTGACGTGCACCATCGTCAGAGGGTAACAAATGCTCTTTGCTCACCTGATCCTCTGTGGTGTCATGGTGGTGGTGATGGCATCGATTGTGCAACACCTGGTTGCACAAGGCCTGTCTTGTTGTCTGCAGCTCCCTCTTCAGTGCCTCAACTTCAGTCTGATAAAAAAATAATGCATTTACTCAACTTGTACCAACAACAAAACTCAAAGTATAAAACTTCAATAAATAACACACTCATTAACTCAAGTCTTCAACTCCCTCAAACTTTATTTAAAGGTAAAGTATCTCATTAGTAAAGGGCAAGATTTTAACAGCTTATTTAAGACTTCTACAATCATATAACAGGCGTGAACAACTACTGTTCAGATTGGTTTCTTCAAGACTCTTGGTTTGGGCATGTGAAGGGCTTATAATGAGAAGGGAGTAGACAGAAATGATACAAATGAAAGTAAAAGGATAAAAACCAGTGTCAAGGCCCTCCTGCTAGCCTGATTAAACTCCCCTTTACAACTAACAAACCCTAACAAACCGTAAGATGGCCTTAAAAATCCTAGATAAAGGCCATAGATAATGACCTAAACCTGGAGTAAAATTGTAAAAAACAAATTTCACCAAAATGATCTTTATGCACACAATTCAAAAATATACATACTTAGGTAGTGTAAGGCACAAAAGAATTGTGGTGCTAAGAGGTATGAAAATTAAACCACAGTGCATAACAATGTTCATGTAATCTGCAATTAAGCAATTAAAGTCAAGATATAACCACAGTGTATGCCAACTTCTTTCGATACCACACTGAAGAAAGCAATGAATCAACCTTGCTACATCATGAACATTGAATTCTGAACATGCATTTAAAGTTTCCAAGTTGGTAAGTGCAACTGTGAGATGTGTTTCAAGTGTAATGAATGTCAGATCGATGTTTTGATGGAGAATCACGGTCACGCCTACCCAGACATCTTTGGTTGTGAAACCCTGGAGTCTCTGGGCGACCAAGACCTGGAGCAAGAGCACAAGTCCAATCACGGTCCCCAACAGAAACTCCACCTGAACGGATGCTGGCCTGAGGATCCAGTACAAGAGTCTTCTTGACTGGGGCCTCGACATCCTTCCCCCGAGCCTTCACAGGAATAACCAAGCAAAGGGGCTCTTCGTAAAGCTTCCTTTTTACGAGCAGACCTTGCGGGTTAGCAGCCGACGGACGAGAGGAACCATCTATTGGCGTCTGCACAGCCCCTGACGAAACCCCTACATAGCTAGCCTCAAAAGAATCATGTAGGGTCACGATCCTTCCCTGTACCAGACTTCCTACAATGCTGAACGTCTGTGGGACAGCGACGGCCATGTGCCAATGCCGACCCCTTGACTTTTGCAGAGGAGACGTGATCACAGCCGTAGCCCTACAACGATGAACATCCGTGGTCCGACACTGGGATGTGACTGTTCTGGCTCGAAGAAGAAGAAGGAATCCTCCAACTTTTCTTGGCTCTAGGATCAGAAACGAAGTCCCCAACCCTCCAACGCTTGATGGGCAAACGTACAGGAGAATCAGGCAACGATGACGGCGACGATGATGAAGAAGAAAAAGGAGAGCCATGTCTCTTCTTACAAGCGCAATTGCATTTCTCTCCAATGAGAGAGTGAAGTCTCTCCAACACCGCTTGCACGAAAGAATCCGCAGTTGGAGCAGCCGCTGACGTCGTAGGTGGGCCTGGTTGTGACGTCACTGTAGCAGACAGATAGTACAATGACATCATAGAGGGTCCCTGTTGTGACGTCACTAGGGCAGATGAATCACGTGAAGAGGCTGTTGGTAACCTTGTAGGAAGGACCAGAGGTTGGACTGATAGACCTAACAATGCCCAACACTTGACATCATTTGCGCTTCCAAAACTGGATCAAAGAATAAAGATGGTGATGCCCCATCCCCGCACCGAAAGGTGAGACGGGCAGCATTAGATATACAATCTCCCGAACCCACTCCCAAACCTTCCAAAGATGAAGCAATGGGAGAAAAGGAAGGGGAACGACCATCAATTGAAGATGTAGCAACTGGAAGAGATCTAACCAATGAAGAGGCTGAATCAACAGGAGTTTGGCCCACCAATGAGGCAGAAGGGGTACCAACTGAAGATGGAGCCTTTGACTTCCTCTTATGCTGCCCCTTCTTGGCAAACCTCTTTCATTATTAAGGAGACCAAGAATTACATTCCAAACAAGGATCGACTTCATTACATATATTAGCTCTGCACCTAGTGCAAATTGAATGAGGATCAGTACTCATGGAGGCAAGGAAACGCAAACATGGATAACTTCCTGCACCCAGGCATTTCCTCAGTCTTGTGAGAGCTACAACTGGAGCTTGCAGAAGGGTTTGGATTCCATGATACCCACTACTCCCACAAACACACAAACCTGTATACTAAACCACAGAAAAGAAAACATGGGCAAAGAAATAAGACTGGCTTCAGGAAGGAGAAAAAGAACAAGACGTCCCCACTCAAAGGCTGTAGAAGAATAACCGAGGCATCACAAGATCAAGCTTGGACCGGTGGTGTCACCCACCTCGTTCGTGACATAGGCCACCAATTCCTTGAATACACGATTATATTGTTTTATTTTTATCGGTTTCCAGTTGGCACCGGATGATTTATCCTAATGTTACGACCCAGGTTTGTTCTGTGTATGAACAAATTGAAAATAAAAGAAAAAGTCAAATGACAATGTGCCAACAATTTTTGAAAGATGATGACACGGAATCTCAAAGATGGGAACAAGAGTCATTTGATGTCATCAGAATCTAAAAGGGTTGAGAAATATAAAAGATCTAGTTTCATAAAAGCATGTTACAGCTAACAAACGCAAACAAAAATACAAAAATAATCATCTTTCTGGTTATAATTTTCAGATTTCTCGGTACCCAGGTTGAGTGGCCATCTTGGCTTTCTGGCCTAAGATCATACATTGACCTGTCATTTCACTTTTTAAAGAGCAACATCATGCAACACAGTAGTGAAGTTGTGGTTTTGATGTACAAAATTGCCTCCAGCAGTGTCTAATCATAATCATTTTCAAGTTTTAATCTTTCAAGTTAGGACTAACATACAGGGGAAACTTAACCCTGTGCTTGTTAACAGTACGTGCAGTACCTCCAACACTGAATGAAAATATTTTCATGAAAGGAAATTTAACAAAAAAGGTATAGCCAATATATTCTATAATAAATTCTGTATACTGCATAAATGATTCATTACCAAATATAAAAAGTACATGCCTATAAATATCTTAAATCTTTCTAAAAGGAAGTTTCAAGATATTGCTTAAAAATCCAAAGCTTTTGTATATTATATAACTTAAGTCCAATCATTACCCGACTTATGAATGCGTCATGTTTCAGACGGGCGTTCGTATCTTGAATTGTTCGTAAGTTGGTTTTTAATATGTATTAATTATTTTTAAATCATGCATTATTATAAAGAATTACTTTGGATTTTAGAAAGGTAAAAAGAAATTGAATTTCGATTCATACAACATTCAAAATTTAATATTTTTTCCATGCTTTGAAGTTAAGAACTTGGAGAGAATTTTGCAGCAGCAGCATCAAACATTACAAGTTCAAAAAGTAGAGAGAATTGTACAGAAGCAGCATCAAACATTATAAGTTCAAAAAGTAAACAATGTACATCACCATCTATTAACAAAAATACCTCCTAAACATTTCCTACGGGGAGAGGAAATATAGAAAATGGGAACTCACTAAAGAACTGAAATCGGAAAAATAGAATTAAGAAAATTTGGGGAGTATGAACGAGAATTCTTGTGATTGCAAGAATACAAGGTAGTTAATCATGAGAATACTTGGGATAATCAGGGAAGGGGTTAAAAGAACAGGTTCTGCCTTGTGTTCTGTTCTTTGCAAACCTTAATAGCAGAATACGCACCCAGAGCAAAATCTGAACTTACAGGTAGCATAGGGGAGCACTCTAAATAGAGCTGTAACTTGCGACCCTGCCTGTTTGTATCTCTAAATGTTCGTAAGTAGGGTGGTGACTGTGGACACAAACTATCATACAAAGTCAAGATCTCTTAGTAAATCACATTCCCTCAACTGCAAATTACTTACAAAATTTTTCAAGACAACAGCTTACCTGATGTTGCTGAAATATCTGATGTAACCTTTTCATTACTTCGTCACTAACATTATGCAAACCATCTACCGTAGCGTAGCTACTCCCTCGACTCTCTCCTCCAAATCTGAAAAACAAGAGCTGAAATAAGATCATTGCATTCATAATTTCCTTTGGCACATGAATACATTTTTTCAGAGCTTTATTACAGAAGTATAAAAATCCTACTTATGCTGCTCTATCAATGTTAGCATTAAAAACTGTCAAGATTGTTCAAAATACCCAAACAGAACAAAATCATAAACTCTGACCCATATTTCTTATAAGTGATAATGCACGCACAGTACATTAAGTAAGATAGACCAATATCAAAAACCAACCAACCCTGCGGCTAGATTTTCTTGCCTTTCCTAATACTTCTTATTTAACACATTTCTCTGCAATCACTAATTCATCATCTGAGAACTGGATACACTAACAATGGACAAAATGCGGACCACCGTAATTATTAAAAAGTTCAACAAAATTAAAATGTCTGGAAAGGAAGTTCACAAATCACTACACATGACTACATAACCCTCATGATGCCAAAACTTGTCTCTGGCAAAACAATGCGCTGGCACAAGAGCTTGGAAACAGTTTTCTTTTATAACTTAAAACTTATTTTATTGATAACACTGGTGCTTAGCATATTAAAAAATGATAGATGAACTATAAAATCAGCCCTTTACAAAATTTTTAAATAAAAAGTTATCCAAGAACAGAATCTCATACTTTTTGTTATTATATATTTAAAAGGAAGAGAGATTTATAGATTACTGTATATTTGCACCGTAAGTTACTGTACTGTATACTAAATTTCCTATTCAATAATAAATACATTGTTATTCATGACTGTCATCGCATATAAAAATCCCATCATTTGATGTTTTTCAGAATCTCAAAGGGTTGATACACATCTACCATAAATTCCTGAATGGTAAACAGAAATGATAAGTACAGTATTCTGATAACTGACATTTGCTGCTGTCTAAAGTTTTGTACAATGTATGTTCAACTGTTATAGTTAAACTACATTCTCTGCACACCAGGGTTGTTCAATCCACTAACTTCAAGAATGAATATGCCTGGACTTAAGTCTTGGAAAATTTTATCAATCCTAAACCTGACGACTATTAAGACATGTTACAAATTTTTTAAGCAATTTGCATTTTTCCCAAACCAGCCTTTCAAGTGGAGGGTCTTTGGCAGGCAGGAGTGAACTAGCCATGAATACTGAAACAAGGGTACACCACAACGGAGATGGGATTGAGTGGGAATACCCTCACTTACCCACCCTTTCCAATCACTTTCCTTTGGCTGCAGGGATGAAGTGGGGTGGTTGAGGCTTTGGTATGTACACCTAAGAAAAATACATACAGTTTTGAACTTGTGTTATTTACTCATGTGGGGATATAAACTGTTGCCTTTTAATGTGAACACTTACCCTTTATGAGGAAGATAGTCCCTACAGCTGACTGGAGTTGGATCCCACCCAGAAATGTCATGCTCCCAGTTGCATATGAGATCTGGGACGACATGAATCCTTCACCTCCTATTTGTCTGCCGAAAAGGTAGAGCCGAGAAGTAGAGCCCTTGGCTACAGCCACCTATGTACACAAGGGCATTTCACTGAGGAAGAGTCTGGAGAACTATGACATCTCCCATATGAAAATTGCAGGTTCCTTGGCAACACAGTGGCTATTACCAAGAAATGGGTTCAGGATAAGTTCAACAATGTCACTTTTTCTCCTGGTCAAAGATAAAGGAAAATGGGTGGGTGGCATTCTAGGATTATACTAAAACTGTATCTCATCTGATTCTGGAGTACTTCTATATTAAAATGGGTTTAGGTACTCAGAAAAAACACTTCCCTGTCTGATTGAAAAGCCACCACAGATCTTAAGGGGAAGGTATCCAATACCTTGTGGACGACATTTCTCGAGCAGGATGAGATAAGGTAGCCTGCCCTCGTTAAGTAATGTACAAAGTCGTTCTTCCAAAAAGCAAGGGAAAGGCCAATGCCCCTGACCTGGTGGGCTTTTGAGCAGGATGGGGGCAGTCTCCTCCAATGAGTCATAAGTTTCTTTTATTACCTCACGAAGCCAGCAGATGAGGGTCTTCTTGGAAACTTATCTAAAATAATGAAATGTTTCCTAGACCCTGGCTTCAGAGTGGGTCCTTCTCAGATAGTACAGGCAGTCCCCAGTTATAGGTGATCCAGTTTTATGGCGCTTGTCTAGCAGCGACGACAATAACTGGATTTTCAGTGACCATATCCGCTTATCGGCGCCGATATCCACCTAACAGAGGCGCCGATCCCCGTTTATCGGCACCGATAAGCACCAGTATTCATCAATTTCTGGTTAACAGCGATTTTTGGTTATCATCACACCGTCAGGAACGGAACCCCTGCCGATAAGTGGGGACTGCCTTTAGTACTTTATGGTGCAGACTGGACAAAGAAGCATCTCATCCGGGTCTCCACCAAAACAGTCTCGAGGAGAAGGAACTGTGACTCTTCCAAATCTCTTGTCCGAAACCAACGGGTTCTGAGCTTTTGCCACAAATTCCAGAACCAAGGAAAATAAGAGAGAATCCCACTCCTCTGAGTGATGAACAAGATATGACAGACCATGTAACTCCCCCAACCTGTTCACCAGGGCAAAGTGGAATAAAGTCAGAGTTGGGTCAATTTCCAAAGCACTACACAGGCTCAAATGCAGGCCTTGTAAGGCTCTCAAGGATTAGGACAACTTCCCATTCCAGAAGCCAAAACTCTCAGAGGGGGCAAGACTGTTCAAAAACTCTAAGTAACATGGATAACTCAATTGAAGTGGAAAGGCCTAGTCCATTCAGCTTGAAGACCTGCATCAAGGCTGAGCAATAACCACTTCCTACAGAAACAGACAAGCTCGTCTTGGCAAAGGTAGGTGAGGAAATGTGTGATCTGCTGACTGGATAGGTACCAGTTCAATGACACTAATGCCAGAAGATGGCTACTTTCCTTGATACATTCATGGAAGATCCACTGAGGTATCCCAACATCTTCCTAGCAGACACGTCAGAAACGCACTTCTCCTGCAGACACTAGATAACCTCCACATATAACGCTTCAGGAAGTGGACTGTGGTGACACGTGCACGTATGTGGTCGACACAGAGTGGGCCATGGGGGTAACCCCCTCATTGTCTCGACCTAGTGTCAGTAGATCTGCATACCAATAAGGTTGCGGCAAGAGTCTGCCGGCACTGGGGTGACAAATACTCTGTTGCTCACCCTGCGAAGAAGAGATGATGGTGGAAATGCATAGACAACCAAGTTGTCTAATGGATATTAGAAGGCACCCTCCATCGCTGCCCGAGGATCTGGAACTGATGAACAGCAAACCTAAAATGACATTTTAAATCAATTTGTACTTTTCATAACTAACAAACTTTGTCTTAACGTAAGGATAAATTCTCTGGCACTAGCTGGAGTCCAGTTAAAAATAACAAAAGGAATTGGTGGCAACAGGTGTCAGCCAATAGGGGAGCAGGAGGAAGTTACGCGACCTGCTTTGCCCACCACTACGCCATCATATCAGTATCCTTCTAGCCCAGGAAGAAATGAGGGGTGGCTTGAGGTGGGCCGTAAGCCTTAAGACCAAAGGTTTGTTAGTTATGAAAAATACAACTGGATTTAAAATTTGTCATTTGTTCATATACTGAACAAACCTTGGTCTTAACGTACGGATGACTTACTCTTGGAGGGAGGATAAGAAAGTCTTAAAGATGACTGGAGGTTCTGACCAACTGGGCTCACTTCCTGACCACATGGAGTCAAAAGCCTTTATCTGTTGAGCATAAGTTACTGAACAGCCAGACATCTGGGCTAATAGATTATGAAATACATATCTATATTGTGTCTTGATGATGGTAAAAAAAAACTGCTGGAGACAGCAAAACTTATCTTAACCACCAATTTTGTTTGTTGCCATTGCCCCTTTCCCCTTGTAAGAGAGAGGAATGGGACTTGCTTCTATAAGATTTGTATAGTGTAGGAACAAAAACTTTATAGAATGGAAGCTTGCTCACCTGCATCTAACCAGTTCCAGCACATGATGGAGTAGAGAAGAAAAAGAAAGAAAGGAAGACGACAAGTCATCTCATTCACTCTCACTTTCATATCCATCATAGGTAGGATACTAAGCTGTCCTGCCAAGTGCGCTGGATGAGCTACTCAACTAGTTGAGTAGCCACCACCGGACCCAAGGAAAGTGTCCAAGGACCGGCAAGTAACATCCCGCAGATATTAAGACGTAAAGGTGGCTTGGCGAAGCCAGGTACCTGCCTACAAAATCCTCTGAACTGTCAAGTTCTTCTTGAAAGCGATGGTAGGGCCTAGACCCCTAACATAATGTGCTCTTGCATCCACTGTATCGGCACCTGAATGTGAAGCAGAGGTGCAAGCTTGTCTAATCACTTCATGTCACCAAAAGGATATAGTATTCTTGGACACGTCTTTCTTGTTCCGGCCTGTGCTAACAAAAAATCTTTGGCTATCAGATCCGAGATGCCGAGTCCTTTTCAGATAGCTACACAGTGACCTGATGGGGCAAAACAGCAATTTGTCTGGGTCATCACCAACAAAATCCCGGAGAGAGGGGATTGAAAAAACTTTAATCTGTCATAATGAATAGAAGGACTGAGTCTTAGCTACGAATTCTGTGACAAATTCGAAGGCTACAGAACTCCAACCCCTTGTATGTTTAACATTTAAAGAGTCCATGTAATTCACCGACCCTCTTTGAAGCAGCCAAGGTCAGTAAGAAAACCGTCTTGAGGGTTAAATTCCTGTCTGTTGAGCCTCACAAGGGTTCATGAGGGGGGCAAGTAAGACTGCTGAGCACCATGGTCAGGGCCAAATTTGGAGGTTTGAGATCTCTAGGGGAACAGGACTACTCAAACCTCTTGAGAAGCATAGAGCAGCTCTATAACCCTTGATGGCTGAAACAGAGTAGTTTCTCCCTATGGAGAAAGATGAGGAAGTCCACTACTTGTTGCATAGAAGTTCCAACAGGAGAGACGCCACTGACGATACCAATCACAGCAGACTGCCCATTTTCCTTGATGCACAGCTGTAGATGATCACAGAGGTAACCTGACATCTCCGTTGCTGCTCTTCAAGAAAAGCCTTTCGCTTGCAAGAGATACTTGATAGTTTCTAGCCATGAAGAGATAGGGACCCTACCAATCAGTGAAACACCTCTATGTGAGAGATCTACTGAATGGGCACTGAACCGTCTTGCTACGAAGACGGTTAGAGAGAAACTGACATGATGATGCGTAGTGGCGGTAAAGCAGGTCACATAGCTTCTTACTATTCCCCTATTGGCTGATGCCTGTTGCTGCCAATTCCTTGTGTTATTTTCAACTGGACTCCAGTTAGCACCAGAACATTTATCCTTAAGGCCATGGTTTGTTCCTTATATGAACAATTTCAAACTTCTAGCACCCTGCCCCCTGTTCTTGTGTCTTGGAAACCACCAAAGAATAAGACAAGATGAAGGTACAAGTCCGTTTACCACCTCTCACCCTCCTCAAGTATCCATGAGTATCCATGGCAAACCACAAGCATAAGAGGGGGAAGCAATCACATATCTTTTCTGAGTGAGGTGCTTGAATTGCAAGCGATAAGAACATGGATGCCCCAGTGATAACAGGTGTGGGTTCCACTCTACACGCTCTTAAAGAAGAGCGAGTGTGATCATCTACCTTGTTGGTTAAGTTCACATAACCTAGAGACCTTGCAAGAGCAAACAGGCTGCGCACACTCATCACCACATAACTCCTCAGAGGTATGGGGAACAGGCTACTGGGGCTAGCAGAATCCATAAAATCACCCTGAAGTGAGCCTAAGAAATCTTGGGGGGATGAGGAGCGAGTAAGTCCTCTAGTCAAAGCAAAAGCATGCAGGAGAGGCTGCCCTATCAAATCATAATTGCAATTTATAGGTGATCTTCTACCCTACTCTTCTCCAGGGAAGAGGAACATGCCCAAGGCCATGTGATCTTCTTACAAGAAACCATGGAATTCCCCTTCTTTCTTTGCCTACGCAGCACGGAAGAGTCCGAGGATGAGGCAGCAGCCTGGGGGGGGTTGGGTACCCATACGTTAACAAGTTATTGCACTTGCCGAACGGGATATGAACCGTTCGAAACAGACGTACCTGTGCTCTGTCTTGTGAAGATCGCGTATGGAAGCCCCTTGTTGGATCGACTTCAGGGGTTAATTACAGGTTAATTCCACTCGAGCGCCAAAAATTAAAGGTAAATTCCTAATTAGCAACCAAAAAACTGTAGAAAAAGTCAAGTTAGAAGGCAGTCGCCGCCGCGCAGCTACTACAAAAGAATGACAAAGAAGAGGATAAAAAGAAACGAATGCATTACCTCCCTAGCTTACCATGTCAGCGGCTTGACCGAGGCTAGATCCACAATGATAAAAGCCTCCCAGAGGAACAGCTCCTGCAAGGCCTCCTGCAATGGAAGAATACCCTCCACAGCAGAATAAAACTAAAGAGCAGCATCCACCAAAGCCAGTGCATCAACAGAAGTCATTTCCCGAGATGCTCGCTTTTGAGATGGATAATTTTCTCCTTTGACAAATCACCCTAGAGAAGTCGTTAAAAAAATAAACCGCCTGGAATATCCAGGTCCTCCCCAAGCACTCAATTACCGACATCTTACTTGCTCCAGGATCATCGTCATCGTCTAACGAAGGGGCTCCTGGAGGAACACTAACCATGTCAGCACCTTCCTCTCCCGAGGAGAAGGCACGAACAAGTCTCTCTAGAGCAGGAGCCTGCAGAAGGAAAGGTCTAGAAGGAGCCGGCATAGAGTCCCCGGTGATGCATACCCCCAACAACATCAACGCATGTCTTTTATTCTTACATTTTCCAAAATTTTTCACTGAGAAGACCAGTATACCTTGGTTTAACCAGGCGGCTGAGCTGATTAACAGCTCTCCTAGGGCTGGCCCGAAGGATTAGACTTATCTGATGTGGCTAAGAACCAACTGGTTACCTAGCAATGGGACCTACAGCTTATCGTGGAATCCGAACCACACCATAGCGAGAAATAAATTTATATCACCAGAAATAAATTCCTCTAATTCTTCATGGGCCGGACGGAGAATTGAATGCGGGCCTTGGAGAGTGCTAGCCGAGTACAATATCGACCCATCCAATGAGGGCTGGGAAGACCAATCGGCACATTCCTCATAAAAACAAAATTTTTCTCCTACAAAATAGATAATGTTTGTGTGGGTCAACTAATGCAGGTTAATCAAGTATATAACACCAGTGTTGCTATGTTTCATCTCCACTAAGAAAACAAGGTAACAAAGACAGAAAAGCACGCAAAGTAGCAGGTTACTCATCCCCATCTAATGGTCACAAAGAGAAGTGAGATATGTCCACTGGTTGCCAGCCAAAGGAGTAGTGACTGGATAGCTTGGGCAAGTGGGGTTATTTCCCCACTCATACCCCTCATCTCCACTATGGCATACCTTTGTTTCCAAGGTCACGCCCAACTCACACACGTACAGTCACACCCCTACTTATGAACGAGTTACATTCCGGACAGTCGTTTGTATCTTGAATTGTTCGTTAAGTTGGTCTTTAATATGTAGTATATAATTTTTGTTGACATTTATATTCCTGAGTTAACTCGGGAGTCATAGATAATACGTACTATTTTCCCTCCATTTTTAAATCATGCAGTATTATAAAGAATTACTTTGGATGCTAAAGATAAGAAAAAATTTTGACTCTTGCAACATTCTAAATTTAATATTTTTTCCATGTTTTGAAAGTTATGGGCTTGAGTGTTTTGCAGGAGCAGTGTCTAACATTGGAAGTTTAGTGTGAATAACGCACACTGCCATCTATTGACAAAAATGCATACTCAACATTTTCTATTAGGGGAGGGAATATAGAAAATGGGAATTCATCAAAGAACTAGTTAAATCAGGAAGATAGACACAAGTAGGAATATTTTATGAGTAAGAACAATTATCCTCGTGACTGTATGAATACATGGTAGTTAATCATGAGAATAGTCTGGATAATCAGGGAAGGGGTTAAAGGAGCAGCTTCTTCTTCCTCGTGCTCTTCTGCTCTTTGCAAAAATTCTTACCAGAATAGGCGTGCCGAGCAAAATCTGAACTTATGACCCTCTGTTCGTAAGATCGGGTTTGAAGACATTGGGGAACTCCTTCAGGAGGGAACCGTATTGCTGGGGCGCGACGGAACACATGGCGGGGTCCTTGGGGCCCGGCGACAAGTAGGGTGGTGACCGTACACCAAAAAACCTTCTCATAAAGGGCTGGTTTGTATAACCATATGAACAATTACTAGTTCAATTCTCTTGCTATTCAAGCCTTATGAGAGCTGACTACTATAATCACGACCTTCACAGTAAAACCTTTTCTACAACTCCAAATTTTCAAACCTGCCCAATATAAGTCAAAGAGCACACAAACTTTATCAGCTGAATTTTCTTTATGGCCCAAAGCATTTACATTAAGTAGTACGTGTGAGAGTCTAGGAAAATAGTATTGCACTAACATTACATATTTGTCAGTTTATCAGAAAACAGACTGAAAACATTACCACTGAAAATTCTTAAAAATAGCAAAAAGGTCTCCTCAACCTGAATGCCTATTATTCCCAATGTTTAAGAAAATTTAAATAAGTTTTCATGAACCCAGCAGTAATTATTTAGTTCACCTTCTACCTACCTATCTTCACATGGCGTTGAAGGAATACAGGACGAAGGAGTCCGGGAATGCATTGGTGTCGAATAGAGAGAAACTCGACTCCCTGGTCCGGTCGTGATGCCTTTTGTAGAAACACCACCTTCCTGCATCAGCCCTGCACTACGCCATGTATCCCCATTACTTGTATCATCTAGCAACTTCTTACTACGGATACACACACTACACCCGGAGGACACCACTGCCCCCATGTGAGAGACCGACTGTTTCTCTCTTTCTTCTTGGCCATTTTCTGTGGAGGCTGCAGCAACTGCGCCTTTCTTTGAATTCTTTCTATTATTTACAGTACAAACTTCACTATCTTCAGCTATGCCATTCAAGAATGGACAGCACTTGCCATTCAATATCGACTTTGGACTCTCGTCACCCGAACGACCATTCAACAGCGGTGTGTTTTCATTGTGTTTTTCTCTAGGAACTTTTTCTTCACTAGCAATAACACCCATTTCTGCTACCAGAGTGTCAGTTGAACCTTCTATAGACTGTTCGGCAAGGTCCCTAAACCGGGACCCACCTGGAGCTCGGTTCAGACTGACTGGATCCTCCAGCTCCTTTTTACAAATACCTTTCTCCAATTCCTCCTCATCACTCTCCCCATTACTTGTACAATGTTGTCCTAAGTATTCACTCGCTTCCTCCCCATTTTCCACTCCGTTTTCATAAACTTCACTTGTTAAGACATTGCTACATTCATGAGTTTCAGATTCTTCTACCGAAGGGCATAAAGTTAGGGACTCGTCATTAACTTGATCACCGTTAGTTTCACTGACTGAATCCTCTTCGTTCACTTCCAACTCTTGATGAACAGGCAAGTCATTTCCCCTTTCTTCCAAGTTCGAATCTTCACAAGTTAAGTCCGATCCCAGTGCCGAATTAAGCATAGCCATGTTGGGGCAACTGAAAGGAAAGGAAATAAGCGTAACATTATAACGAAAACACAAAAACATGTCAGTTGTCATATAGTAGGCTTTTTCAGGCAGTAAAGGACATCAATATTTCCAACAAAAAAATTATAGACTATATTAAAAATTGAAAAAATATCTTGCAAACACTTTACACTGAACATGTTAAACTTGACCTTAGGGCAATGTATCTATTGCTTATTGCCAGTAGAAAGTCAACTGAACAAATTGCCATAACTAGTCAAACTGGTAACTGGAAGTCTACACCATGAGATTGAAATGTTAATATAAAACAGCCTACAGTAAATGAGAACCTATTTCACTGAATATAACAGCAATTTTTCAAGGAATAATGAAAATTAATGTCCCCATAAACACATGTACAGGATATTTCCAACTTACAACCTAAGACTTTCATTCACTCTCGTGACAAATTTCAGATTGAAAGCATTTTCATCACATGTAATTCACAAGTGTAATAACCGATAACCCAGTACGAAACTGTAATTACATAATATACATTCAAGAGTTGAATACGTAACGAATTAAAATTAAAATACTGATGAAGGAGCAAATATATTCCTACAAGCAGTTCCTAGCAAGCATCCATTCTGACTTGTGGAAGGGTGGATCAAATAAGAGAATGCCTTCAACTTCCTTACTAAAATTATACTTAAGTGCCACATTGAAACAAAATTAACACCATAATAGTAAATGTTCAAGACTAACATGAATTAATATTCTATGATAGGTTACAAAAGCGTATGAACTTTTTTTTTTTTAACTTGGCAAAAATTTTACTCCTACCAATGCTCCTGAAAGCAGCAAGATAACACCTAACCAGCAAGCTCCAGAAACAAGAGCTGAAAAACAAGCTACTAGGATGTAAACTCTACTTCGAGGAGGGAACCCAATCTTCCAAAGCCAAATACCTGCTTTCTTTTTTAATTTGGAAAGGCACCTTACCATAAGCATGTTAGCGCAATTTGGTGTACTGAACCATTCACCTGACTCTCACATGCAACCAATATTCACAGCCATGACTCTTTCATCAACTACAAATTACTGGTCCTTTTCTTTCAAGTATGTTGTCCTTATTATTGCAGATCTGTCATACTTCAATATGCCTCAGCCACCCAAGTAAGTACACAGACGAAACACTTCAATGTCCCCACTTCTTTCTTACACATTCAAAGGCTGCATTTCATTCCCATTGCTATCTGTTAATACTTACTCTCAAAATAACTATCCCAGGCTATCAATGCAATTATCCAGTCATCTTCACATAATTTCCTTCAGACCTTAAAGACTACAACTTACCTTCCACAATATTCAACGAAATGCTTCCAATGGTACTATGAAAGCACATACAATACTGTGAAGGTAACTAAACCAAACTAACACTCAAGAGACTACTTAAACTACTGGTTATGCCCATTCTTCAAAGTGCTATCTGAGGAATGGCAGGACTATCTTCTATCTCTGAAAAAAGACAGAATAAACTTAATCTAACCAATCAAAGACTTTAAATATGACTTTATCATCAGTTAAATACTCCATGTAGAATTAATGGGAGCATACTCAGTATTGTATAATGAAACTATATTCAACCTAAAAATTCTGACAGCATATTGTGTCATTTCAGTTTAACTGAATACAAAGCAGTTTTACTAGAACCTGTAAACACCATTTGCAACACACACACAAACACTGAAGCAAGTTTTTGTAATGAGCAGTTTTCAGGAGGGAGCCATCCTCATGCCAAATTTCAGTTAATCCAAACCCTATTGTTACTGGTACTGTACCACAAAAAGCATTAGGAGGTGGGCATTGTTGAGAAAAATGATGAAGAATTTAGTATGACTCACACTTATCATGAATCAATGGCACATTTTCAAGGGAGGAAATCATATACTAGAAGAGAGACAGAGCATCCAACTCCCCTAATACCAAGGTTGTAATCCACTATGTGGGAGGCGACAATCTTCCAGATGAAGACTGTCCATTCTGACCATGTGCCAAGATCACTTTACAGCAAAATGGGACGGAACACATCACTACAATAATAGCACAGAGACTATTGTTTGAAGCAAACAGGGACCTAAAACACAAATACAATTTTCCACTAATAATAGGTTGGACTTCATTCTCAAAACAGGTGGGATGTGGAGGAGAAGGCAAGAGAAACACCAAGAAATCTAGACAAGTACAGTACCATGTAGCCTAAGAACTGCAAGTGATAAATTAGGCAGCTTCGGCAAACATGTCCAAATGTACTCGTTATCACAGAATATGCATTAGGTGCAATTACAGGGAATAACAATAAGAATAGTTATAATTTGCAACTACATTCCAGAAAAGAGAAACTGTTGAGAATCATTCTAGATGGATAACACTGAATGCTGGAGGAAGACCACTGATAATTCAAAGAGGTAATTGTCAAAAGAGAACTTTAGCATGACCTTACGCTAAAATAATAACTTATTAACTATAGTAATCTCTGTAGCATTTCAAATTCTTACTGCAATAATTACCTTTCGTTCATCAAATAAATCTAACTGCAATTTCTTGGCATGAGTTTTCGTGTATTCATTGCATTTTTACAGTGGATACCAATCAATTCCAAATATTCTCTACAGGCAAAAATGATATGAGTGCTACATTATCATCACCTAAAATACATATCTGTAAAACCTATAATACACTTTGTAAAAACACAATCTGGTTTTGGAGGGGAAGTGCCTTATGAAATTTGTAATGCACCAACTGCTTGCTTATCCTAGTTTTTCAAATTCCTGAAGCATATTTTGCAGCAACACAGTACATCTGGCCATACACACACACAATTCTCTGACCATTTTTAGCCAAAAATTGGTTTCCGACCCAAAGACTGAACTATATACACACGCAGAGTTCGACTGACTTGCTACTCATTCATATGCATTTACTGTACCTGACTTAAGCAACAGAACAAGAAACAAAAGTATCATCAATATATATGCTGTATATATACTGGTATTGAGAGAGAGAGAGAGAGAGAGAGAGAGAGAGAGAGAGAGAGAGAGAGAGAGAGAGAGAGAGAGAGAGAGAGAGAGAGAGAGAGAGAGAGAGAGAGAGAGAGAGAGAGAGAGAGAGAGAGAGAGAGAGAGAGAGAGAGAGAGAGAGAGAGAGAGAGAGAGAGAGAGAATGTTTACAAATAATATATCAGATCTTTCCTAGATAGTAAGCCCCATGGGTTTCAACCCGGTATGTATCCACCTTCAAGGCGTGTTTAGTACTGTCCAACCAAGTAGGGGATTACCATTAAAACAAACAAAAGACTGTCAATATCATAAAGATAATGACCGCCAAGAAATATTAGTCTTAGAAAACAACAGGAAAGATCCAATACAGTTGACCCTATAACTGCCTATTTTGATAGTTCAAAACCCCAAAAGCCCTCTAAAAATACTTATACCTGAATACCTGTATTTTAATAGTTTTATCACCTAGTGTGCAATTAGTCATGAAAATGTGAAAATACAGTCATTTGCAAACATTTTCTCTATCAAAAATAGAGCGAATAGATGAATTTTTTTTACAAATGTGTGTATATATGTTCAACAGAGAAATCCGCGAATAGGCGAGTCCGCGAATCGTGAGTCCGTGAATCCGGGGGCTGACTGTACAGTATATAAAATATTGTTGTCCATTTGAAATGTCATATACAGATAGTGCTTGAGCTACGATGATTCGATTTTGCAATGGGGCTAGCAATTACTATTGATATGACAATATTTTGAGAATATTTTGAAATTTTGCGTGCGATGGGAGCGGGCAGAAGTGTACAATCAGGCAGCGAGAAAGACCAAATTACAATTGACTAACTTCTTTTCCTCCGTCTCTTTATCCCATCTTCTAGTTAAATAATTTATAAAATAAAAGAGAATGATAAAAGTATTGTTAGTAACGTTATGCTCGTTGCGTAAATGTGTACAGCCATAAACAACCGAAGGAGAAACAGCCGTTTTGATAAGAACAACCGAATCTCGTATTAACAGCCGTTTTGCTAGCATTCAACCACCGTACGATTGTAAATTAATTACTGTACTGTAGTTATGTTACAAATGATGTTAAGTAGAATAGGACCCAAATATTTTTACATTATACCCTTACTGGCTATGGAGTAAAGATCGGCAAGGAAATATACTACTAAATTAAGCGAACGGACTGTTCATTTTTTTACATAAACTTACTCCCAACGCCATTTATTAAAGAAAAAAATAACATTTCACAAAGAGATGTATTTAAGTCATATTTCGACTTAAAAACCCTTTGTGTAACGAAAAATAATCTTGTCCCATATATCAAGCAGTCCCCTCTGACCAGCAGCATCGGCTAACGGCATTTCGGTATTATGACACTTGGCTAGCGATGTCGTTAACCAGATTTTCGGTGCCAGTATGTGATTTTCAGCGTCGGTTTTTGGTTTATCAGCGTCAGTAAGCGGTTTATCGGCGCCAATAACTAGTTAACGGCACTGTTAAGCAGTTTATTATCGCTGATTTTCAATTATCATCGATTTTCAATTAGCAGTGCTCGGCCAGGAACTGGACCCCCACAATTACATGGGGCTGCTTATAAATAAAGTATCTAGAGATTCATCGACACTAACTAGAAGCAAGAAAATCACTCTGAATATAGTTAAATACGGCGAAATAAACTTTCCGCGTAATCACCCTCAGCCGATTTCCAACCCAAAACATTGATCGCTATGTTCGTATTTTATAATATAAGAATATACAATGAAGTAAAGCACAACTTTTTGAAAGATCCATGGAACAGATGCATATTTATTATGTTTGCATTTTATATGATACTAATATGTGAATATTAAATACGCTACTTTTATATCTTGTGTATAATGTGACCCCTAAAATCAGCTTCAAAATTAGGTCTTCAAAAGTTCCATGATGCGGGAGTACATACAGTAAACTCTTTTAAACTCAAAATTGCTGCTTTATCATCTCCCCTCCCCTTCTGATTTTTAGTTATACGTAGCCATCAACAGCCGGTCACCGTTCGAGTACGCTAACGACGGACCGAAATACCCTTCCAGTACAAGTCTGATTCTTGTTTGTGTTATTCAATTTCTTTTTGTACTGAATTATCATAAGTCAATCTGCATTGTACCTCCAAAAGTAGCTGATATTAATAATTAATATATTGTATTTGTATAGAGTATACTGTATAGTGTAGGCTAGGCTACCATACATGCATAGATGGTGCTGAATATCCTAGTGTAGGCTAGGCTAAATTCAGGATACGTTTTTTCCAACAAATTATAAGGTTTTTGGAACCTAACCCCCATTGCAAGTAGGACAATGCTTGTAATAATCTACATAATCCCTACATTGTCCACATGTCATATGGTATTTGACAGCTTAGGCTACCACATACCATTGTTGAGACCTTGGGATAATATGTATTACACAATAATCACTGATTTATGTAATTATATTAATTACACATTGTATTCAGGGATATTAGCTTGATCAAAACGGAGTAAAATAATGATACAAAAAGCAATGGCGAGAACTACATGCGGAAGAAAGTACAACTTGCTATTCCACACGGGATGTGTGGACATCAAACGTAGTTCTAAATTCAATATTTTTGCTCTGATTTAATGACTGCGTATATATGGTCTCACACGCAAAGATCTAGATAGTTCATTATATCTCCTATGTAGATACCGAATTGTAAATACAAAATGATAGCTACTCTATACACAACCAGCAAACGAATGTACACACTCGTACGCAGTGTTTTTGTCATTATGATGATGATGATGCCTGCATCTACTGCTGAATTCATTACAGCTTGCACGACCCTCCTCAAAAGTTGTCATTATTGATACATAGCATAACTGAACAAAAAAAATTTCAGAAAATTTAATAAAAAAAAAAATTGGCTATAACTATGGAGCTCAAATCATTTCGGCTAAACTCCTTCCTCCTTCCACCAATTGTAACCTTCAAAGGTGTACCTATTTTTTATTTCACCCAATCATAACTTCAAACCTAGTTTCACATTTCTAAAACTCTCTAAAAAAAAATCTACTAACCAAATAATGAATGCAAAGAAAATCGTACCTGGCAGTATAAACACGGAGGTGACGGGCAGATTAAAGTTCTAGGTATCAAAATTTTTCTTATTTTGTCATCATGTACCACGTATTATTCTAATACTGTATTAATGTACTGTCATACAGTACAGGCAGTCCCCGGTTTACGACGGTTCCGGCTTACGACGTTCCGAGGTTACGACGCTTTTCAAATATATTCATCAGAAATTATTTCCTGGCTTACGACGCATGTTCCGGGGTTACGACGCGTCGTCGCCGATCTGACGGAAGAAATATGGCCCCAAAACGGCAGAATAATCATAATTTCAAGGTTTTTTTGATGTAAAACTCAATAATAATGCAGTTTACATCGTTTTCAATGCACCCAGAGCATTAAAAGTAAGGTTTTCTTATGATTTTTGACAATTTTCGACGATTTTCCGGCTTACGACGATTTTCGGGTTAAGACGCGGCGCAAGAACGGAACCCCCGTCGTAAACCGGGGACCGCCTGTACTGTATTTAATACATAATTCTGTACAAGAAACGTTTTAATGCATGAATTTTCCACTACCACTGAAAAAAACAATATCAAAATCAAGAATTGTAGGATTCACTTTCACATTCTTTAGCAGATGCTTTCCTTAAATCTATGAATCAGTCTTTTAATTTGCAGTGTGGCGAAGGATTATGCTTTACAGAATCTGTAAATCTGTACAAATGTGATGTTCAATGTTAACTAAAAACTCAAGTGCAAAATTAATTCTTAAAAAGGGAAAAAATTAATTTTTAGAGGAAAAAAAAAAAAGGAATGTTTGTATGGACAAGTGGTCAACACATTAGCCCTTACTGCTCTTGATTACCACCTTTTGTAAGGCCTACAAATAAAATATAAATATCAATGAGCATGACATTCATTGCTACACAAAAACTTGACAACTGTTTGATTACAGATTCATTCAAAGTAAGAGAACAGCAGCACAGCAAAAACTCCTCTGAAGAATTGCTTAACGTTGCTATGTGGCAACATCATCCTAGGGATGAAAGATCTTGTTTTGATAAGAATGTCAGCCTCTTTATGAGCCCGGCAAAAACATGTTAACTGTTCAATTGAGTGGAAGAACGGTACAAACTGAGGCATAATGGATGAGTAATGCCCTTACACTGAAAAGTGTTACTGAGAAAACGCTAATCTATGGTAATCTTTTCAAAATAACAAAACTGGAGAAGGAAAAATAATTACAGTAACTGGTATCAATCCTAAAACTGTCCCCTCAAAACAAACTGGAGAACGGAAATAATGTATAGTAATTGGCATCGGGATGGCACCTAAGACAACAATGCTATGCACTAGGACTAAATGCAAACTTAAAACGTGAAAAGATGAAATGTATCGAAAAATAAGAACGTGATGCAAATTAATATATACAAAGTAAGAGGATGAGTAAGCACTGCTGGTAACAAGGTACGCTTGGGAACTGAAGTGTCAACTGGATGGAGAAGATGCCAGTTAGCATCATGGAGCATGTGCTGTGGGAATCTTCTGGATCTTAAGACTAATAAAAGTCCAGTGATACTGGCTGGGATTTATGCATCCAGAAATAAAGCATACAAGATGGCTGTAAATAATATTCTGATATGATAAATAATAAATTTTGGTAAAACTCACCATCTAAATTTGAACCCAAGATCCCAATTTAATTTTAGGTCACTGAAAATAATGACATCCCAGAAAAATTCTCACTGTGGTGGAACAACTTTTAAACATACAAGAAAACGAGTACATACAACTATCTACTACATCACCACTGCTATCACTAGGTTAAGGGGTTGGTTGCCTAGATGTGTTTTCTCCGACTACTTCTAGCGAGAGGATATTCCTCTGCTAAACCTTTCTTCTCAAAATCCTCCTTTGCTTGGTCATGCCACCTAATCCTCTGCCTCCCTCTTGACCTCCTATTCCTGACAGGTCCACTCGGGCCCCTGTCACTCCTGCCTGACTCATACCCATACCATCCATCTCTTTAATATACTATCGATCTTGAACTATCCTGCGTTTCTAAGTTCATCTTCCAGCCTCTCAAGCAGCGAGATCCCCAAAATCCACCTCAGCATCCTCATTTCTATCTGCTCCACTACATGAGCACAGCAATCTTTTCAAATACTATCAAGGCATGACAAAATCAAGATCTACCAAGCGAGTAAAACAGTGTGCATACACAACACGAGCTGGATCAACACTGTATCCTGTCTAGAACATAAAAACAAACAGGTATCTATTTACAGCTTGAAAATCTTACAAATTTCCTATGTGCGTTTACCTTGAGCAAATTTCCATCTCACTTGGACCTGAAAAATTGATATTTTTGCCCCAAAAATGGCAGAAAAATTTATTTATAATGAACACTGACTTTTGCTTTTTAGTTTTACGGAAATATATAACACTAAAGGCTTGCTACTTGCTACTTCAGCAATGAACAAACAAACCAAGGCACTTTGTTGGAAGAAAGCAGAAGCTAAAAACAGTTCTTAAGTGATGGAAGCAGCAGCAATCTAAAACAAAACACTCAAGTTCCTTAGTCTGTAACCTTGTGAGTATTGTTAAAACTGTGCTTGCAAGCAGGGGCAGGCTCTCGGCAGCAAGCCGCTAACTGCAGACCAAAGCCGTTCCATTGAAGTTGAAATTTTGAAACCTTACTACCAATTATAATTCAAAATCAAAATCTAACAACTTCAAGAACACTTATGGTGGACATCACTTTCCATTGAAATTTTAATTATCCTGCTGTGCTAACTACATATGTTCATGACTTTCACATACTAAGTGTGGGTATGTGAAATCCATTAACCGACAACAACTGAAAACTGCTCCAGTGGCAAAATGAGTCTTGCAAGCAAAGTGAAGATAAGCAACAGGATGAACAATAAAATCTCCAACAAAATTTCTGCAGACTGTCCCACACAAGTCCTAAATGCGTTAACTAATCACTCATTTCAATTACCTTTCCCTCCTCATTTAAACTAAAAGGAGAAAAAAAATCACCCATTACCTTCAATGAAAACTAAATTGACAGAATTCTCATTCACTGTAATAAACCAGAAATACTTTAGTTACACTTACCAAAGGACTATGATTACGGAAATAGAGTTAAAACTTCGATCGTCCCAATACTTATAAACAATATACAGTATCCATTATATACAAATGTGTCATTTCATAATAAATAATCACCCTTGCAAAAATTAACCAAAGATTTCTACAGTCATGCTTTCCAAGTGGTGCACAGTTCACACCGTAGTAACATTTACCAATTATTCTCTGATGTCTCTTTCCCTGTACAGAACAGTATCTCTCTTTTTTTTATCTATGCAATTCCTCACGAAGTTCAAGCATGTATCTTACAAGTACTTGTACAATTTGTTTTTGTCAGAACAACGTGTTTCCCATCAATATGCGTTTTAAATATCATGATTACAATTATACAATTACAGGGAGGTAGAATAAGCATTAACATACTATAGTACAAATAAAACGGTGGAACTCAAGGACTGCTCGAGATGCCGAGGAAAAAATGAAGACATGATATACACCTTACATCAATTCATCCATCCCATGCAAGTGCAAATCATTTTAATTCTGTACTCTACCTCTGACACAGAGCTGGAAGCTGATGTTTGGTCGACACCAGCGAAGTTCTGCCATAAAAAAGCAAAACTAAATAAGCATGAAATTTGAAACTACCTGAAATCCAAACTCAACATATAAGGAAAAAAAAGGCTGGCAGAAGTTAAAAGGGTACAAATGATTGAAAATGTCTGAATAAAAAGAAAGGAGACTATTTCTGTCAGTGACTATTCCACTACTTTCATTTCCTCAAATGTTTTACGGTCAAATAATGAATCATGCACAAGAAAATCGCACTCAGTATTCAACAAAATTCATAAAGCAATAAAGCCAAGCTTAATGACAAATAAATGCACTCTCGGGAAAACTACGACTGATGCAAGTACTAATTAGAATTTCCGACCGCAATACCATTACAGCAAAAAGGAAAGGATATTCTCAAATACCCTTTACTATAATTCTACCCTTTCAGCTTAAGTGTTCTAAAAACTGTATACTTGAGTTGCACCTAAGCTCATATCTCACCTGTCTCTGATGTTGGGATCTGAAGATCTCCGAAGAGGGTGGTGAGGTGGGGGAGACATACCAGCCAAAAGGTCATCACAGGATTTGGTTTTCACTAGTTCACCTGCTGCCGCTGGTTGTTCCTCCTCCTCCTAAAGCAGTAAAATCAAGATATTTTAGTCTTCCCCATGCTCTTGCCAATGCACTCAATATTAAATCCCACATACCAATTTAAAAAAAATGTTTAACATCGTGCTTAGCATCAATTTGCTAACAGCAAACTTTACAAAGTTTACTCACGAGTAGTTCATGATGGCAGAATGAGGTTGTCATTCCCACTATTCAAGCACAAAAAGCCAAACAGGAGAAAAGACGCAAGTAAAAGGAGGTGAGGCAAACAGAGAAAATGTCATAACCCAGCCAGAAGAAAAATAAGATAGAATGAGGAATGAAGCGCAGGTCAGGCTATGGTCAAGGGAGATCAAGGCATTCTTTTCTGAAAGATCGGATACTACTTGGCATGACTAGGCTCGAACAGAATGGAATGGAATAGAATATAGAGTTTAGGCCAAAAGCCAAGCGCTGGGACCTATGAGGTCATTCTTCGCTGAAACAGGAATTGACAGTAAGAAGGTCTGAAAGGTGTAACATGAAAACCTCACAGTTGCACTATGAGTAATTGTTAAGAGATGGTGGAAAGTAAGATGTAAGAAAGATTATGAACAGAAGTACAGTAAAAGGAATGACTGGAGTCGCAGCTAGGGGTCGAAGGGGCACTACAAAGGACCTTAAATAATGCCTACAAAGGTGCACTGAGGGCACTACCCCCTTACGGGGTCAGCATGGCTGGGATTTTGTTGCTGCGAATAGAAATCCGTTTTTATACAGAACATCAAGCCAATTATAACCAACACCCCAACCGCACTGGTGGTTAACCTACTGAACTTGCCTCATCATCTCCAACAGTTGGGTGGATAACCGTGTTTGGATCTGCTGTTACTTCTCCCATTTCTGGCATGTAGACTGAAGTCCATAACCGTAAGTCTTTAGTATGACAAGATGGATAAAGGACCTAGGAGAGAAAGTTTAAAGTCATTGGAAAGAACATACAGAACATTTCTTCTATACTTCTTCAGTATTTCTTGCTAATGCCCCTGCCCTTCCCTAATGCTACCCATCACAGTTTTCAACGCAAAATTATACAACCCACCTGAGGAGTGTAAGTATAGAGGTAGTTAATGTAACGACGTTGATTTAGTCTAAGAAATGACCACACCGAATAAGTGCGGTCACCTATTTCTGCTTGCGCACGTTCCTGGGACGAGTTGCACAGGAATGTACCAAACAGGTTGCTGTAAACATGTTGAGCCAGCTTTACCTTTGAAAGAAAAGAGTTTGCAACTTTAAACTTTGGAAATCATACAACAAAGTCTACATTCAAGTGTCAACTTATATGCATTTATTCTGCAAAGACAAGCAAAAGTGGATACTTACAAGGTACGACTGGTTAAATTCAAAGGCAGTAGGAAACATAGTGAGGAGATGGTGCACACAGTCTAGCCACTGAAGGAACACCGGACACCTCTCATTGATGTCCTCACAGCTACGGCCACATCCACATCTGTCGCTAAACTTGTGCCCAAATTCTATCCATTCACGTTCAACTAGCACCTGAAAACCCTGAAATGGTCCAAATTTCAAGTTAGAATGTTGAAAACTTAACCCTTAAAATTTTGAAGAGAAAGTTAAATAAAGGCAGACATCCACTCCAGCCTTTACATATAATTTACTCCTATTCAAACCCAATCCTGAATACAGTGAATAAAAAGGAAGTATAGCTCATACTGCAAAAATCAGTGAGTGTGTGTGCATGTGTTGCACATTCAAACTGCAGTGCAAAATGTTTGGCTGGATGCTCAGCAAAACATTGGGCTAAGATTCACTTAAATGTAATTATTACTGTCAGCTTCTGAACTACAATGTACTACTTGAAAGTAGAATAGAAAAACATGATGAAAGTAACTGGAAGAAATATACATTTTAACACCAACATATTAACCCTTCCTTGTTTACGGAAGTTGCCAACTTAACAAGTTAACACTGACAGGACAAGTTGTAGAACATTAGTACAGGTAGTCCCCAGTTATTGGCAAGGGTTCCGTTCCGACAGCATGACAATAAGCAAAAATCACCAATTTTTCGGCGCTGATAACCGGAGATTGGCGCCTCTATTAGGTATGTATCTGCGCCAATACCTGATCATCAGCACTGATTTTCGTTGCTAGACAAGCCCCGTCAAACCGGATCACCGATAACTGAGCCCGCCGATAACCGGGGGACTGCCTGTAGTGTTTTTTCATCAGTGTTTGAAACTTGCATCATGTTTGTAAAGGTAATTTTCTCCTCAGACAAGGAGTTGGGGAAATAGTAAAGTCAGCTGGTGAATGAAATGGATAACTAGAAATGGGGGGGGGGGGAAAATCCTCTTTCCTTGGCATTTTTTTAATATGCACTTGCAGACCAATATGTGATGACAGTAATGAGCAATTTATACTTAAAAACTATACATTCATTGGATACATAAACTGCATGTATATCAAGTAAACTGCTAACAAGTGAAAAGCAGCAGTTTTTAATCATATATACCTATAATGATTATCTGATATAATTGTTCTGCACTATTAGCTGTTCAGTTTACTAGTGGGTCTTGATGATGGGGCTGGATATTTCTCAGCCCCCCCACCCCCCCATGACCGGAAATACCACAAGAATCCTCCCTAGCTGGTATCTGCTAGTTTAAGCTAAACAGTATTCTGACTATTATTAAAAATAATTTTATATGGCTAAAGTCTAAGAGTCTGACCTACTGAAAAAGGCTCCGGTTCATTTGAACAAAATATTTGTGTCAGTAATGAGTTTCTGTCTATTGTTCATCATTACCATTCTTAATGTGTTTTTCACATTTTTTAAATATGTGTCTTCTAAAACAATAATATTCATAAACCAAAATCTTCCATAATAACTATCCCTAAGATAATGTGTGAATCGTTGCTCTACTCGTGTTTTGACGAGTCATGTGTTGGCCATAAACATATTTGTTCGTCACAGAACATTTGCTCATTTTGCTTCTGTTGATGATTTTAAAGTACAAATATTTTCTTTTAACCTATCTGGCACTTTGTTAAAAGAAGATTTTACATTAGCTACTAATCCGATGAGAGTGCAAATCTTTGTCATTGCTTTGACACAATTTGTCCAACACTAATACAATGCTCATTTCTTACTTTTTTACTTTTACTGACTTTCAACTGCATCATTAGACAACTATTTTCTGTGTTCTAAGAATATACGTCAATAAATACCCAATAAAGGTATTTAGTGTGTTAAAACCTTCTGTTAATACTTCTCTGATGTGTGAAACATGGCTCATAGTTACGATGTGAAATAAAGCCTAGCCTGACTGCTGACTGCCTAGAAAATAAGAGCTTACAATTAATAATACCCAGTATACCGTTAAAATGATTTGGGGGGGAAAATCTTGGTGTCTAGCATTACAACCAAGAAATCAGGCACTGCACAATTATAGACAGTTCTGTACATATTTTCAAGGAATAATGAGGTAGTTGGCTATAACTCACATTTTTCACAAACCCATGGCTTCTCGGGTCCCAATTTGGCAGCACAAAACACACAAGTACTAACCTGCAACGTGCGGTAGTAAGGGTCCATGAGCAACTGTGAGAGAGCAGTTATCTGAGGAGTTCTGTCCCAGCCATCTGAACAATGAACTAATACTGGCCTTGCTTCTTTAGCCACTGCCTGAACAACGGTCACAGCTGCTTTCAGCAAGCCCGAAATGTGGGCAAGCCAACGAGAATTCTCCAATGTCGATAACCAACTAGAAGAGAGAGACGACTCGGGTTAGATCAGCCAGGCAATTTTTTTTTTTTACATCTGATAAGCAAAACACCTAGCAAATATTTTTACTGAGTAAACACTCAATCCACAAAAAGGAAAGTTACCAAGAGTATGGAAGTGTAAATTGACATACAATCAACATACATTTAACAGCAGTCTATAGGCACTGCTACACTTTATATCTCAGAACAAATATTACAGTTATTGCAATAAAGGTAAATATGGAAGAGACACTGTCATACATCAAGGAGCACTCAGATGCTCTCAATCCTTCATTTAGCTGGGGTCAAACTTTACTTAAAAATCTAATTCTGATTCCAAGAGAAAGCATTCTTCAGTTCAACCATTTTGCCCTCACAATGCCTATCTTAACTTTCTCAGTAATTTTTGTTAAGTGAATACTGTAGTAGTAAAGATTTACAAATTTCTAAACATTTATTGTATATTTACACAGCACTTCTCCAGCACTTGCCTATTATCGAGTTCTATCACATCCCTCTCCAATACTTTTATAACATACTCCAGGAATATTATTCCTTTATAATATTAGATGCAGAGGAATAAGTTTGCTCGAGTATGCTCTGAAAATGATGTTAACGGGGAAACAAAACCACAGTTATGTACGTATATGTATACATGTTTAAAGCTAAATCAGTACGGAGCTTCCAGGAATCTGTTCGGTTCCCCTTTCCAATCTGGTGCCGTGACGTAAAGACGCTAACCGACTGAACATAAAAGGACTCAAAACGAGTTAAGTTCTTCATGAGCTAAGGAACCGGTCGGCATAGCTCAGGCAACGCCGTCGTTTCCTGATGAAAGCCCTGGCAGTCGTCTGGAACTCTAACTGGTGTCTTTGCCCAGTGCGGTCGTTCTGACGGTCATCAACAGCATAGGTGCCGGCAGCATCGGTTACCGGAAGTAATCGACTTACCACAACGGGAGAGAGGGAGGCAACAGCAGCATTAGATGCGGATAACAAGACAACACTATCATACTGGTTTTTATTCGTAAATCCTTTAAAATATTTCCAGGAAATAATGTTGGTGAATTTACCTCCCTGCGTAAAAGATTTATTGCCTTCCTTAGATAAACCAATACAGTAAACCCCCTCTAAAAATGCTTACTGAGTATTTTAATAGTTTTATCACAAAAAGAGCATTTAGTCATGAAAATGATATGAAAATACAGTAATTATGAATGTTACTCAATGAAAAATACCGCAATGGGGAGAATTTTCCGCAAATAATGTTCATATACGTTCCACAGAAAAATCCGTGAATAGTGAGACAGCGCATACAGGAGGTTTACGGTATTTAAAGTCACATTCTGTACAAGGAATTTCATAAACACCAATATGTTTATTGTTGTGATTCTGTGTACTGTTTGAGGAACCTATACAGCCTATCTTAGTTGTTTTAAAAGCATCATCAATAAAATATTCAGGGTAACAGTTTTTTTTTAAACATTTTCAATGTTTAAGTTCTCTGTCGATGAAGTCAGGGTCGCAATAAATCTTTTGTGCAGGAAGATAAATTCACCAACATTCTCATTTCCAGGAAATATATTAAAGGATTTACGAATAAAGACCATTATGACACTTGTCTCGTTACCCACATCCAATGCTGTGGTTGCCTCTCTTTCTCCTGTTCAGGGAACTCTGTTGCCTCCAGTAACTGATGCTGGCGGCGCATGGGCTGTTGACGACCATCAGAACGACCGCAGTGGGCAAGGACCAGTTGGACCCTCCAGACGACTGGCAGGGCTCTCATCAGAAGACGACGGCATTGCCTGATCTATGTTTGACAACCAGTTCCTTAGTTTATAAACAACTCTTGTTTTGAGTCTTTTTTCGTTTACTTAGCGTTTTTACATCGCCACACTAGATTGTAAAGGGGAATCGAACAGATTCCCAAAAGCTCCCATACACAGATTTACCTTTAAATATCTGTACATATACGTAACTGTGGATTTGTTTCTCCATTCCAAGACTCATGCTACCAAGGGTACTTCTTAATAACGTTAACACAAACACTCTTTATATGAGGCAACCGCAGGAAAAATACCAAGGAAAGACTAAGAAATTATATGAAACATTTGTGTATCCTAATACATTTGTCATGAGTACTAAGACAGACGATTAGATGGGCATTACTAAGGTAGAGTGTAGAGCTAATGATGTTACACTACCAAACTACCAGATGCACTAAAATAATGTGTATCCAAAGTATTTAGATGAACATCTATATCCATCACAGATCTGGCCTGAGCTCTTTACTGGATTCATAGTAATGGAGGATGCTACAGAGGACTGCCGACTTGAAAGTAACTGGCGAAAAGGTAGTCAGGATACTAGCCACATGGTTGCTGAAGGTGAACTTTGCACTTGGTACAAATATTACAGGTGTCACGAGCGATACTTAGATTCCAAAACATAAAAAAATCTTTATTGCCAGAAATGTATTAAAAGAACAAATGGGGAAGAGAGGAGTGGAGACCCATGTTGTGGTAGGTAAACAGGTCTTAATACGGTCTAAATAATAATGTACGTATGTGATTTAGGCCCAAGGACAAGCGCAGTGACCTATGAGGTCATTCAGCACCGAGAGGAAAATTGAGATTAAAGGTGGTTTGAAGGGCATAACAAGAAAACCTCGCACTTGCATTATGAACATACATGGAAAGATTGGATTATGAATAAGGAAGTGGCTGAGATGTATGGCTTCCAGTGGATAATAGAGAAGACAAGGGGAATTAAGAGCATCAGTATGAACAAAATCCTCTTGGGAGTATAAAATCACCTTACAAAAACACGATGCTTACTTTGGAATGTCTGGGGAGGAGGAAACAAGGAGTCTCAGGGCATGATGAGACTTCCGAATGGTGTGGATGTTTGCCAAATTCATAAACTGTATTTCACAAGTAGGGTAATACTCTGGGCATTCACATCCTCCACCTCGGGCACGATTGGCCACTGCTGTGGCGTACGAACGAGCATCTACTATCAATACTTTCTGTTGGGTGAAACAAAAAAAAAAAAAGAATTATACAATTACAGAATAAGATTTTTCTTCCAGATCAGAAATGATCAGTTTAATCAGGCCATTCACCTGAAAAAAGTTAAGAGCACCTACAATAGCAACTATTGGATTTTTTTTTTTTACAGGCAGATTTACTATGCACAGAGCTGCATTTTCAAAATAATTCTAAGAGAATTCCATTCAAACCTAACAGAGCTGCTGTTAAGAGCAACGCTCAAAATACAGAAAAAATTTCATATGGCTCCAAAACCCTATACTTCAAGACAATTTCTATACACTCTAAGGGCCACCTTTGCTGATAAGGACAGATGTGAAAATGCAAGAATTAAATCTTACTGCTTGGGCTTCCACGCTGCTTTTGAAATTCCCTAACAGTACAAGTATATTCGTCAAAACTTAACTAAGCCAATTTTTTCAAGCATGGAATGCAAGCACTAAATTTTACCAGTGATAGACTCTCAGAACAAATTCAATTCTCATGTTGATGATAATTTGGGTATTCTCTATAATGGAGTAATTTAAAAAATAACGTAAACTAAGCAAATTTTGTCAGCTGCAAAAATGGCCGACTACATTTTACCATTAGTTGGGCACCCAGAACAATTACATTCACAAGCTGGGTAATATTTATTCATGTAGACTCCTTTACACAGGGTCACACCATTGTCAGGCATGAAAATGGTAGCAACATTAGTTGGCTTCCAAAAACAATTCCACCATTGTAATTCAGATATTTCTTACGTGAATAGCTCGCAAATTAAGTCAACTAAACTCATTTTGTCATGTATAAATGTGCACGCATTAAATTTTACTTTTTCATTTTGACTTGCAATCAAAGAGCGCAACTTAGATATTCCCTATTGAGGTTAAAATGATCTCAACTAAGCCAATTTTCTCATGTGTGCAAATGAGTGCACTAAATTTTACCCGGACAGTAGTTAACTAGGAAACAATTTTAATTTACATTCTGATAAAAATTAAGATATTTTGCATACACACATAATCCTCAATATCTCATTTTCTCAGGTGTGAAAATTTAGCATTACCTTTACCTACAAGATTTAAATATACATTGATAATTTTCATATTCCCTCTAAATGTATAGACCCTACAACAAGGTCAGCTTTACCAATTTTGTCATGTGTGAATATGCGAGCACTCAATTTTACCATTTCTTGGGTTTCCATTCATGTCCTGATTACAATCTGGACATTCCTTATATACGCACACTCGAAACTAAGATCAACTACCTTTTTCAAACAGTTCAAATTTTAGCTTAAAATGAGTACTGAAATTTTTAAGATAACAGTATCCTAATTTATATCTTCTTTCATAACAATTTACAAAGCAATAAACAAAATGAAAAAATTAAGTTTTCTGTGAAAACCAAAAGGTCATCCGACTACAGTACACAAACAGAATCTATGAAACAAAAAAGATGACATTTTTATAATAAAATAAGATTTTATATCATACTTACCTGTTGTTTACATATAGCTGTAATTCTCGATCTCGACAGAAAATTCAAAACTGGCGGTCCCGCTAATATATGGTCAGGTGATACGACTACCCCGCCCTCTACCGTACCTGGATCCATTTCCATCAACAACTAATCATATTTTCTATGTCCCCTTGTCCCTTGCGGGAGGTGGGTGGGAATGTTTTATATGTAAACAACAGGTAAGTATGATATAAAATCTTATTTTATTATAAAAATGTCATTTTTATACATGAACTTACCTGTTGTTTACATATAGCTGATTGCCACATTGAGGCGGTGGGCATGGACAGCTGTAAGTGTTAAATGGAAAAAACCTGAGATCATCAGGCTAAGAAAAAACGTCTTAACTTTGGATCCTTACCTGCTAAGGAAGCTGTTTTCTCGGTTACTGCCTCTGTAACCTGCTATCCTTAGTGCAACTGCAGGCCTAGTAGCTCAGACGCAGGTTGCTATATGGAGAAAGGTCTGTTGGCCCAGCCGTCTTCGACACAATCAACCAAAGCATATAATGCCCCTGCTCAGGGCGCAGTACTCAAAGCATCCACCATCATATCACCCAACCATAAAAACTCACACCAACCTATTAAAATTAGACCTACTAGGCCATCTAACCTCTTAGGCTCTAGTAGTCGACCAAAAAGAAAACTTCTGCACCCAAGGAAACTAAGGAGAGGATCTAGAGCCTCTGGTTTCCTTGCCCATCACCGTGTCAGACGCAATAAAGGGGCCCAACGTACTGCAGTCTTCATATGCGGTTTGGATCTGTCTCAGATAATGCGAGGCAAAAACAGACGAACATCTCCAATAAGTTGAACTTAGAATGTCCTTTAAAGCCATGTTCTTCTTGAAGGCTAAAGAAGTCGCAATAGCCCCAATTTCATGAGGCCTCACTTTAACTAAGGGAAATCCACATCCCTTAACTCCTTGTGTGCCTCCTGAATCAGTTCTTTCAAAAGGAAAGAAATCCCATTTTTAGATAGAGGGTTCTTGGGGTTCTTAGTTGAGCACCATAAAAATCATGAGTTCCTCTTACACTTCTGGTCCTGTCCAGATAGAATTTCAATGCTCTGACCGGACAGAGAAGTCTCTCTGTTTCTCTTCCACTCAAGGAGGATAGGCTAGGAATGGGAAATTCCCTTGGCCATGGATTACTAGGGTTTTTTTCGTTCTTAGCTAGGAAACCCAAGGTGAAGGAAACTACAGCCTTATCCGCACAAAAACCAACTCTTTTGTCCAGAGCATGAATCTCACTTACTCTCTTTGCCGAGGCCAGTGCCAAGAGAAAGAGAGTTTTCTTAGTTAGATTCCTAACGGAGCAGGAACTCAAAGGCTCAAAAGATTTGGAGGTAAGCCACTTTAGCACCACATCCAAATTCCAATGCGGTACACGAAGAGATTTGCCTTTAGTGGTAGCAAAGGATTTAAGGAGTTCTGCAATATCTTTGTCTGAGGAAAGATCTATACCTCTATTCCTGAAAATTGCCGCCAGCATACTCCTATACCCCTTAATCGTGCTGACAGCCAATTTCTTCTCCTTGTGCAGAAACAAAAGAAAATCCGCAACCTGGCTTAGAGTCGTAGAAGTGGAAGACACTCCAGACTCGGAGCACCACTCCCTGAAGCGCTTCCACTTCGCTTGATAGACCTTTGTAGACGAGGGCCTGGTTGATCTAGCCATTGCCTGCGCCACTCTTCTAGAGAAGCCTCCTCCTCCTGTAGAGTCGCTCGAGAGTCTGAACCCTGTCAGATTTAGATCTGACGGGTTCCTGTGGAACTTTCTGCTGTGCAACTGGCACAGAAGGTCTGGTCTGAATGGCAACCTCCTTGGCCAATCCACTACTTTCTCCAGTAGCTCTGGAAACCATGATCTTCCTGGCCACCATGGAGCTATAAGGATCATTGACACACCTTTGTGTGCTCGAAACTTTTTCAGGACTTCTCCCAGCATCCTGAAGGGAGGGAATGCATAAAGGAAGAGACCCACCAGTCCAGGAGCATGGCATCCACCGCTAATGCTTCTGGGTCTGGAACAGGAGAGCAAAAGAGAGGTAGTCTGCGGTTTTCCCTCGTTGCGAACAGGTCTAACATGGGAGTTCCCCAAACCTTCCACAGGCCTTGGCAGACTTTCTGGTGGAGGGTCCATTCCATCGAATGACCTGGAGTGACCTGCTGAGGATATCCGCTCTTCGTTGAGAGCTCCCGGGATGAAGCGAGTTACTAGCTCTATGTTCTTGGTTGCCGCCCACAAAAGCAGGTCTTTTGCGATCTCGAACAGAGAGAAGGAGTGAGTGCCTCCTTGTTTCTTCACGTACGCCAGAGCAGTGGAGTTGTCCGAGTGCACTACTATCTTTTTGTTTTCCACCAGAAGCACGAAATGTTCCAAGGCTAGATGTATTGCCTTCAACTCTTTCGCATTTATGTGCCAATCCCGTTGGAATGAAGACCAATTGCCTGACACTTGAAGATCCCCCAATGTTGCTCCCCAACCCTCGTCTGAAGCGTCGGAGAACAAACATCAGGTCTGGGTTCCTCTGTCTCAGTGACAAACCTCGATCTAGTTTGCTCCTGTCGTTCCACCATGACAGGTCTTGCTTTACTTGAGTGGATAGAGGAAAAACAAACGAATCCGTGTCTTTCTTCCTGTTCCAGATCTGCTGTAGGAAGAACTGAAGAGGTCTCATGTGCCTCCCCCAGACTGACGAACATCTCTAGCGATGAGAGGGTGCCTAAAAGGCTCATCCATTCCTTGGCAGAACAAGTCTTGGCTGCCATCAGGTATCTCACTTTCAGCAGGCATTTCTCGATCCTTTGAGACGTCGGAAAAACCTGAAAAGAACTGAGTTCATCCGAACTCCCAAATAAGTCAAGTCTTGAGATGGAGAGAGTTGTGACTTTGGAAGATTTACTATGAGTCCCAATTGTCGGTAAGAGAAAGGGTCCTTTGTAGGTCCTTCATGCATTGGCCTTTTGACGGAGACCGGATCAGCCAGTCGTCGAGGTAAAGGGAAATGTGAATTCCCTCTAAGTGAAGCCATTTCGCAATTGGAGCCATCATCCTTGTGAAAACTTGTGGGGCTGTTGATAGGCCGAAGCAAAGAGCCCTGAATTGAAAAGCCCTGCCTCTGAACACAAACCGTAGGAATTTCCTTGATCTCGGATGGATAGGTACATGAAAGTATGCGTCCTGGAGATCGAGGGACACCATCCAGTCTCCTTCCTTCAGGGAATTGATAACCGACTGTGTGGTTTCCATCTTGAATGGTGTTTGAAGCACAAATTTGTTCAGGGCGCTTACGTCGAGGACTGGTCTCCATCCTCCTGACGATTTTGGAACCAGAAACAGACGGTTGTAGAACCCGGAGGAGATGAAGGTTCGAGGACTGCTTCTATGGCTCCCTTTTGAAGGAGGGAAGTAACTTCCTCCTCCAACACCACAAGTTTCTCTGAGTCCCTGGATGATACGTTGAAGTCTACTGGCGAAGACTTTAAAGGAGGACTCTCTGAGAAGGGAATGGTGTAGCCTTCCCTCAGAACGTTGATCACCCAGGGTTCTGCTCCTTGGCCTCCCAAACTTGCCAGAACGACTGTAGTCTGGCTCCGACCATTGCATGAAGGACCCTGAACTCATCGGTTGGTACCCCTAGCTTTCTGGGGATGAGAAGAGAATTTTCCTCTTCCCCTAGCACGGGAAAAGGGCCGAGAAGGAGTACCCGAGAAGGCCTAGAGGATACAGGGAAAGAAGGCTTGGGTACTACTGGAGTAGTTGAAAACCTGGGTCTTTTAGAAGAATGAGCCAGTAGGTCTTGAGTAGACTTCCGTGAGAGAGCCTCCGAAATTTCCCTAACTAACGTGGCGGGAAAAGGGATTCCTTAAGCAAAGGAGCAAAAGAAGAGCAGATTTCTGGTTCCTGGAGACTCCTCTCGCGACAAACGAAATCCAATGTGCTCTCTTCTTCAAAATGCCGGTAGCAGTCACTGAGGCAATTTCTGACGTTCCGTCCGTGATGGCCTTGTCCAGGCAGGCCAAAATAGCATCAAGATCTGTAGCAGTCTTGGGGGAAGATCACAGACTTTCACTATCCTGCTCAAGGCTCCTATAGACCAGTCAATAAAAGAAAAGATCTCCAAGATCCTATAGGAACTCTTCACCAGATGGTCAATTTCCGAAGACGAAGCCGACTTTGGATGAAGAAAAAGCTGAGCGACGGGCAGAATCCACAAGGCTGGAGAAATCCCCTTGAGAGGAGGCAGAGTCTCCCAAGGAAAAGACTTCCCCAGTCTCATACCACGAACGAGACTTAAAAGACAGTTGAGAGGGGGGAAAACAGAAAGATGTTTTACCCTGAGATCTTTTCTTGCTCAACCATCCTTCTTGCCTTCGGAGAGCTCTTTTCACTAAAACAGACAGGACCAGCTTCAGAAATCTAGAGGAAGGAGGTTTAAAATCCTTGGCAAACTGCGTAGTCGGAGACGAAGGGGAAGCTGGAGCAAAGTCTTCTTGAAAAAGTTCTTCAAAAAGTTGTAAGAGATGCTTAAAGTTGGAAGTAGGAGCAGACGGAACATCATCTACTTCAAACATCGAAACTGGGGAGAGAATCTCTGAAGCAGTTGGAGCACCGCGGATAGAAACGTCTCCGGGAGCCAAACTTGCGTTATCCTCTTGATTATCGCCAACGTCACCGAGGCGCCAAGAGCCCGACCCGCGTCAAGCGTATCCGAAACATGAGCTTGAGAGGAGTCAGGAGCCTTAGAAGATCCGAGAGCCAAAGAGGCGCCAAAAACCATGGTAGCGCTAGAAGCGCAAACATTGTGCGCCTTGGAAACGTGTTTTGGAGAGGCGCCAAGCGCCAAAGTAGCGTCGTGAGTTCGGCCGGTGCGGGCGGAAGTGGCGCCAGGAGCGCGATCGGAAGCGGAGCCAGGCGCCATGAAAGGAAGCGGAGTCAGGCGTCGCGAAGCGAAGCGGCGCCAGGTGCGTGAGCGGGAGCAGAGACCGGAGCCTCAGTTGCAGAAGGAACCTGAAGAGCTGGAGCTTTAAAACCTTCGAAAAGTCTCAAAATCTTGTCCAATTTGTCCTCTTGCGAAAGGGGGCCAGGAACCGGAGGCATAAAAGCCGACTTGGGATCCAACGGGAAGGAAGCCGCTACTTGCATGCTAACAGGAGGATCCGGCGCTCTCTTACGATCCGTAGAACGTACATCCGGACTGCCTGAAGAAGAAGAGATCTCTGGGCTATCCCAAAAGCTACAAGACGGAAGAGGAGAACGTGCCAAAGGTTTCTTGATAGGAACTTGACTTGGAGAGGAAGCTCTGTGTCTCTTCAGCGGCCTACTAGACTCTGACTGCTTCCAACTCCTCCTCGACGAAACAGAAGCACAAGAAGACACTTCCGCATCGCTTTTACTATAGCGAGCTGCAACAGCCTGGGACGCAACAGGACTGTTAGAGGGAGCAACTGCTCGTGAGCAGACCCCACTCGCCTCCCTTCGGCTTTCGGCATGTCTTCTCCCTGAGCCCTGGGAGCCGGACAGAGGCCTCGACCTAGGAGAACGAGGGGGACGAACAGTCACCTCCTCCACAACACTATCACTCGCAACACTTCGATGTCTAGACATCGCACTCACATCCTGGCCAATCTTCTCTATCGCAGAGAAAAGAGCCGAAATCTTACCATCAAATTCTGCCCGAAGGTCTGACACGGTAGTGGGTTCGGAAACAACAGGTTCGGGGCAGGAATAGGAACAGGAGGGGTAACAGGAACAGCACAAGAGGCAATACTACTCCTACTCTGGGAGGAACTTCTGGCAAGCCTTACGTGCCCTATCTTTACTTAATTTTGCCTGATACTTAGCCAACTTTTGCCAATCAAGCACAGACAAAGACGAACATTCATCACATCTATCCAGATTCGTGCACAATTTCCCTCTACAGTTAGAGCAAGAAGAGTGAGGGTCTATGTTAGACCGAGACATTCGAGTTTTACAACCCCCGCAATATCTAATTTGAGATCCTGAATCAGACATAACTAGAAAAATCTCAACCAAAGCCAAAAACCAAGCCAGAACCGTCAACAAAAGTGGGTACTTCACCAAAGAAGAAACGAAAAAGCACCGATGAATTTCCTGAAGAGGAGCAGACGACTAGTCGCCGGCCCGACAGAGAAAATATGATTAGTTGTTGATGGAAATGGATCCAGGTACCCCGGTAGAGGGCGGGGTAGTCGTATCACCTGACCATATATTAGCGGGACCGCCAGTTTTGAATTTTCTGTCGAGATCGAGAATTACAGCTATATGTAAACAACAGGTAAGTTCATGTATAAAATCTATGAATACAAAGTAACAAGACCCATGCAATTCAGATCCCAGTAATATTTGTCTTACTCGCTGCATTCAAACCGGTAAAATTTTCCCAACTTCTTTCAAAAGAAAAACAGAAACTGGAGCTCACTTTACTCGTAACACTTAGCAAATACATATGCAATACATGGAAACTTACTTTTATGTCAGTCTGAGCTTTGGCCTCTGGTAAATCACACAGAGAGGGAATATCAGACACAGGGGTGACAGCTTCTTTTTCTCCAGAATTGGGTGGCAGTAACTGACTGCCAACCACACCGTTGATGCTGTTAGGAGAACCATCAACTGGGCTGTCATAAGCACAAGCTTCAGACACCGCTTTGATCAAATCTTCGTCTTCACTTGATCGCCAGCCTAACCAACCCACTTCTGGTTGACTGCTGCGGGCAATTACTGCACCATTGGAATGCCTGTGCAAAGAGTATATCAATGTATATCAAGGCTATAAGGACTCCTTTAATAAAACACCTTTTCACGATAAACATACCAACAACAGCTGAAACAGATGGGAACAACTAGAATTTTGACGCATCTTTGAAAGCAAAACAATTCACCTTATTTCAATTTGCAAACGAAACTTCAAACACATTCTTACCTCCAAACAACTGCCGGTATCCTCCTGGCAGACCTGAAACGTGCTACAGACTCTAGGATGTTGTCATTTATTGAAGCTGGAACCACCAACTTGCGAGGGTAGGTTGAACACAGCTGGTAATCTGTGTTAGCCATGGAAATGCGCCATGCACCACCCAAGTCAAAACCAAGGCGCCGAACCTGAAGAACAAAATTTGAAACAACGATTAATGTTTCTGGGCGGGAAAAAGAACAAATCAGAAATATCACACTCCCAATCCAGATAGTTTCACTCTTAACTTTTCTACTGTCCCTAACTACTGAACAATGTTCAGGTTTCTGTATGGTTTGTGAAAAATAATTCTGTTCATCAGATTTTGATAAACGCATTACACTATCCGCGGAACAAACTTTGACAAATACCTTAGGAAGCACACTTGGCTTCTTCTGAATGTTCACTCAGCACAACAAACTCCACTACTTGCTTAACTATATGCTTACAATATGAAACATCTCTAATAATTTTGACACTACACTTACATGGCTCATGCTTTAATATAACTTGGAAAAAAAAAAAAAAAAAGATATCTTACCTCATCATCAAACATTCTTTCAGCCTTAGCAGCATAAGACTGAGGTACTTCTGGGTCTAGCAAAGCATTATGCAAATCAGGATTATCCTCAGCCATCCACATGTAGAAGGCAAAGGAAAAGACATTCTCCAGACGCGGAGGGAGACTCAACGCCTTGGTCAGTCTTCGGTGCCATTCTGCACAAACTTCCGTGCTCGGAAAAGTACACCTACGGAACGTCGAGGGAAATTTTATGCGTGAAGTAAACATAGTAATATAATTTAAAAAATCTATACATCATTTTATGCAAATCACAATCTCTTCAAGTTATTCAAGATTTAAAATGTCAATAAGCAAGGACAACAAGAGTACCCGAGGCATGCAAACGAAGTAGAGTACTTATTTTCTTACTTGTAGGACTTGGTATCTTTGCACATAAGAAAGAGGAACAAAATATCCCTGTTGTCAACTGATTCTATCACTCCTAGGGGAATGTGGTAAGTGGTTTCACGCTGCTGCAGGAAAAGTCGATAATTCGAAAGGGCGATGAGTCCGTCAGTTGTGCGACCAACATACTTGGCGTACTCTCCAGCTAATGGGTTGAAAGGGATGGAAAGCGAAGGTTCATCATACTGGCAGATCTGCTTTGGGTAGGAATCTTGAGCTGCTAACACCTGTCAATAGAAAGTAATAATTAAGTGTTGATACAACAGAAAGTAATTAGTCCTTATAGTCACGTGAAACTCTTGTTAGGCATAAAAACAATACCAAAGTTTATAATCTACACTGATAACATATTCTTACTTCATCTCCTGAAGACCATGCCACTAGAAAACTTTATTACCAAGAATGACGAGGCAACAAAACCATCAAAAGCTGCTTTCATACAAATTTGTTGTGCCTTCAAACTGCACACTACCTCACGTGTTCATCATTCTTAAAACTGACTTACAAAGATTCACACAATACGCGAACTCTTCATGGCAATTTCACGGAATCTACCAAAAAACTAGAAATCCATTAGGCACCTAATTATTTACAAAAAAAAAAAAAAAAAAAAAAATCACTTAAGGAATATAATAGGCACAACACACATCTGTATCCACAAGCAAGTATATAAAACTTCCTACAAAAAAATGCTCATACAACTGTAGTTATGGTGTATAACATTAACCTAATTTACATAGTAACTATACAATAGACACATACAGTCATGTGCTTATCAAAACTAAAAATTTCAAGGCTAACAAACTTACCACTATACAAAAAAAAAAAAAAAAAAAAAAAAAAAAACCATTAAAGTAGTCCACAGTAACAAGTCAAAGCCACCAAGTCAAGTGTTCACATGGGACACCTGTCACATACACCTGCTCCCACCTGTTATCATCAACCTTGGAGCAAGCCTGCCATTAAACCACACCAAAGGAAATTACATCTGTCAAGAATTCTCTATCATCCTTCGCTTCAGCATAGCAGCTGACACCAAGCTTTTCAAATTACCTACAGTAGTTTTAATGACTAAACTTCCACACACATCACGGCTAAAAGCAGTATCAAATTCGTGCTGCAGAGAATTAATGTAGATAGATTAGCAATGCTCACTTAAACTTTTGTGTAACGATGCACAGAGAGAGAGAGAGAGAGAGAGAGAGAGAGAGAGAGAGAGAGAGAGAGAGAGAGAGAGAGAGAGAGAGAGAGAGAGAGAGAGAGAGAGAATAAAATCTGCGAATACTTAAAACCCCTCTAAAAACACTTACAACTGCCTATTTTGATAGTTTAGACGCAAGAAAAACCCTCTAAAAATGCTTATACCTGAGTATTTTAATAGTTTTATCACAAAACGTGCATTCAGTCATGAAAATATGAAAATGCAGTTATCAGTGAATATTTCTCAGTGAAAAATACCGCGAATAATGGGTAGATACGTTCCACAGAGGAATTCGCGAACACTTGAGTCCGCGAATCATGAGAACGCGAATACGGGGGGTTTTTCTGTATTGTAAAATACTGTAACGTATCCTTTTTTTATTTTCATAATGTGTTTCAGTGTTTGTGTACAGTACTATACAGGTACACTTAATTCTGTGTTATTTATAAGCATATACACAGTACTGTACTATGTAGTGACAAAATAGGGAAGAAAGTTACAGAAATGCTGTTTTAAATTTTTACATTTTCTTTACAATATCTACAAATCCCATTATCCTGTCCCCTCAAAAACATTTGCAACAGTATCAAGAAATGTCCTCCACATCATAATACACCATATACAGGAGTCACTACTATATAATTAATGTCATACGGATATTTACAAGCAAATATATGCCCATCAAGTTAAAAGTTCACATCTGGGGGACACACCAAATCTGGTGAACAATTTACAGTGTCAACACATCTACATCCATCATGTGCTACTATGGGATGAATATAGTTTGCATCCCAGAACTGGAGTCTCTGAAGACAAGAGTCAGAGGGGGGTGGTGTTGGTGAAAAGAAGTGGAGAGGTTTGTTATAACGTACAAGATGCACACACATCATCAGCATTATGCCTTCTACTTAAATCCTCCCACACTTTATCTCACCTACTAATTCTTTGCCTCCCTCTCGACCCCCTACCCCTAACAGGTTCCTTCCAAGCCCTCTTCACCCCTAACTCTTCCCTCATCCTTACCCCATGCCCATACCATTCCAGTCTCAGTTCTTATCACATCAATATCTTTACAACTCCTGCACTTCTAACTTCATTTTCTAGCCTCTAATGCAGCTAGACACCCGACCCCCCTTTCAAGACCACCTCAGCAATTTAATTTCTATTCACACCAGCTTCTGTCACACCTTCCTTCTTAATGCCCATGTTTCTGAACCAAACAACATCATAGATCCGATTACAGTAAAACAGATCTTTAACTTAACTGGGCATTCTTCTATCACACTATCCTTGCCACCTCCCTCCTGGCTTTAAGGAGACCCTATGTACTTGAAATTCTCTGCTTGTTTTTTATCTGGGCCACTTTAATCTTTTATATATAACCTAACCCCTTCCTGCTTGCTGAACACCTTAACCCACTTTTATCTTCATACCACCCCATTCGAGAGATTCCCGCCATTCTCTTACCCTTCTTTGTGATTCTTCTTCAGTCTCTGCTATAATCATCATACCATCTGCATAGAACAATTCCCATAGATTTTTCATTCCTAATCCCTTCACTCAGTACATCCATAACCAGTACAAACAGAAATGGGTTAAGCACTGATCCCTGATGTAAACCAACTACAAACATGAGTTTTGCCACTGGCTGTTATTAATGCTGTCATTGTTCTTTTATACATTTCAACCAACCTAAACATTCAAGAATCTTCCTCTTGATGCACAGCAGAACTACAGATTACCTTCCAGCCTCTTTTCCTGTAACTGGCTTAATACAAAGATGGCATCAACTGTGTACCTCTCCCTTTAACAAAACCATACTTTTGTTCATCAATCTTCACAGCTGGTAGTAGTCCATCACTGAGCAATCTTTCTAAATCTTCAACAATGTTCTTTTAGCTTGATTCACCTTTAATTACCACACCCCATCAATATCTCCCTTCTGTTTAAGCATTTACCACCAGACTCTCTTCCCAGTCATTTGGCTTTACTTCCTCCTCCCAGATTGCCCTTAGGTTCCAGTACCCATTCTTTCCCCTGTAAACAAAATACCTTCAACATTACAATTTGCATCTCTGATGGACCTAGGGCTTTGCAATTTTTTATTTCGCTTACAGCATTCTTACCTTCTATTCTTCATCGCCAGCACCTCCCGACCTTCCCAAATACCCGCTTTCATTTTCTGTTTAAGAGATGCTTATGAAAATCAGACCATCTCCAGTTTACGTCAATCTTTTACAAGGTGTTACCTTCTCTTATCTTTGCTTTTTTCCTCTGTGCCTAAATTTCAATTCAACTCCTCTCTGTAGCTCTTTTATCAAAATCCTCTCAGTTTCCCTTTTCACTATCTGTATCATTCTACGGCATCTTCTGCATCTACTTCCAATCCTTGCAAGCCCTCAATTTCTGCCTAAATGAATCCTGTGCCTCTTGAATTCAACTCAGGATTCCTCTTGGATTTAACTCAGAATTATTGGACTCTTCAGACTGATAATATGCCTGACATGCTTACTATTAGCATACAGCACTTCTCTCTGATTAAACTTAAGAATAAACATTCTTTAATTTAAGAATCTCACATTAAAAAGGCTGTAGATTTTTAGCCTAGAAGCATTATTATATGGCCATCTGGCTTTAAGCTCTAGCAAGTGCTTAAGTCTTACACTTCCTAACCTCAGCAATCATCTTCTTGGTAAGTAACTTTTCACATACGCAAACCATACCGACTGCGAGTGACTAACAACAGTGCAGTTGCACAACCTGACAACATGGCAAATAAATGTGCACGGACATAATACTGTACTGCGTCATATACGCTGTAACAAATTATTCAAAGATTATTTTTTTGTTGAGTAAATTTTCCTTTTGTATATTTTACAAGAAACTGGTTTAGGGCCCTTTGATTCCGCTCGAAGGGTTTTGTGTATAACTGCGTAGTGGTCCTCATTTAATGGCTTGTTCTCCACTTTTTCAAATCCCAACGAGTGAAAGTTTCATCTTCAGTGTTTGCAATGTCCACCAGAGTGCTTATCATTGCTTTTAGATCACCCTCACTTGACTACAGGGACTTACTGGTCAAGTGAGCCAGAATGTGTTAAGGGTGAGCATACCTTGTTTAGTTCTCTACAATTACCATCATCATTTAGTGGATTACCCCATTGGGCAGGATCCTCAACTGCTCAACTTCCCACTACAGACAGCCGCCGGTTATTGGCGATCCGGTTTTTTGGAGCGACGACAATCGGCGTCGATTTCCGCTTATCTGTGCTGATAATCGCGTATTGGAGCCAATACACTTAACATTGGTGCCAATAACTGAAAAACGGCGATTTTCGTTTATCGCCACACCGTCAGAACGGAACCCCTGCCAATAACCAGGGAATGCCTGTTTATGTGGAAATCCCCTTAGGTCAGCTGAATACACCATGAGCATTGTACACATTATGCTAAAGGTGGAAGCTTAACTGTCAAGTTTGCTGTATCAATTACTGTGTTCAAGATCATTACTTCTAAGGATACTTTCCAATCTAGTTTCCTTGCTATAATGAGTCTTTACTATTGCCACTGGGTAATTCTTGTTTTTTACCTTTTTTCCTAGTTCTATATTGGTGTGATTGTTAGCTGAGAAAAGGAAGGTAGTGAGTGAGATTGATAAGTGTCTGATTTTTCCAGTTCCTAGATCAGTTTCTTTTGGGGGCATCTTTTTGGTGACTTTTAATGAGTTTTTGTGATAAGTTGTTCTTGGTTTTATTATCCCTCCCTTAAGTGTTTCTCCTCCCTGAGGTTCTGTGTTGTCTTAAATCTTTGTCTGTTGCTGGCCACTGATTTAGAGAAAAAGACCCCATGGAATATAAATATTTTGTTTTGGCTTCTAGACGAAATCCCCGAGTTCATTATAATGCTTAATATTCTAGTTCCATGAAATGATTTTCAGATATTTTAATGTTGTTCAGGGGGGAAGGGGGAGACTGCCGATATCCGAAAGAAGGTACGTGGCAGCATAATGAGGTATATTATTATATTGAAATTTTTTGTACTTTTTACAGATATGGGGGAATTTTCCACAACCACTCCCACACACTGAAGCATGACACTTCTTCAGCATTGTTGTTAAAATACATAATAAATTCCATAGTACGGTTTGTTAAAACATAATAAATCCTGCTAAACTGTATTGAAAAAATATAAATTTTCATAAAAAATTTATTATCTGGATACTTACCTACTGTTAAAGGTAGCTTATGTTTCTGCACCGACAGGTGAGTCAGCATTCAAACAAAAGAAGACCGAGTGGTTGGCTGAATGACTGTCAGGTACACCTGTTCTCCAGCAGGTGTGTTTTGAATAATTTAGCTTGTCAGAATTCTCCTCGACAGCCCACTAGTAGTGGGAACGTTGTGTGGGGTCTACTTTAACATTAAGTACATATTCAAATAAATTTTATTATGAAAATTTATACTGTTTGGGGTGAATATTACTTACAGCTAAAGATAGCCAATTCCCACAACGAAAACAGGATGGGGGGTAGTGCAGCGAGAATGAACCTGCTCAGCCATTCGAGCTAAAGGTTTCTTGCATGAAACCCAAACCTTCCTTACTTGATCTGGCATCCTTTCTGGGTACAAAAGCCCCAAAAACACGTCAAATAAAATTAATATACCTTTATGATATACAGGTACACTCATACAATGCATATACCTTCGTGCTCCCCAAAATTTCAAGGCCCAGGATTTAACAAGGCACCTAAAAGATTGCTCTCTCTTTGGTTCAAGAAAAGACTTTACCCACTACTTCTAACAGACTGGAGGCTTTACTATTTTCAGACAACTCTGCGTGCTTAAGGTAGTGAGCGACAAAAACAAAGTTGCATCGTTAGTGTGCCGCATTAATCGCACCCTCCAGCAACACACTTGTCATAAAATTAAATGAAGTTGCAACTGCTCTTACATCATGAATGTTTGCCTCCAATAATGGTAAAAGGTATGGAACTAGCTCTCATGTGCTAGCCTGATCAAATACATCATAGAGAACGTTATATTTTTTTGACGAAGACGTTCTATGTTTTCTAAATCCACGAAACAAAAGATTACCTTTGCCTCCTCCAGGCTTAACCTTTTTGAAAAAGGAAGGTTTCTAAAATCACAACACAAAAGGATAACTGCCTCTTCCAGGCTTAATCTATCTAAGTAAGTTTTAACTGACCCACCGGGACAGAAAAGTGGTTCCTCTTCTTCCCCAACAAGGAGGTTAAAATTCGAATTATTACAGTTCTCGCAAAAACTTGGCCTGAACATTATTCTCAGCTCCAAGGCAAAAAAGAAAATGGCATTCCCTTTGCAACAGCCTTATAGAAGAGTGCTTGCAATAAACTCACTCTTTTCAATGACGACAGTGCTAACATAAATTATGTCATAGTCAAGACTTCAAATGGAACTGATTCCAGAGTCCCAAAAGGATCTGCAGACAAAATTTGTTAAAACTACGTCTAAATTCCAAAGAGATTGCCAGATTCAACTGCACATCACGCAATACTAAGGAAAGTATAGAACTATAACCTCTAAGTTAAGTATACCTTAGTTTTACCAGACCACTGAGCTGATTAACAGCTCTCCTAGGGCTGGCCTGAAGGATTAGACTTATTTTACGTGGCTAAGAACCAATTGGGTACTTAGCAACGGGACCTACAGCTTATTGTGGAATCCGAACCACATTATAGCGAGAAATGAATTTCTATCACCAGAAATAAATTCCTCTACCTCTTCATCAGCCGGCCGGGGAATTGAACTCCAGCCCATCGAGTGACAGTCCGCAGCAGTGAAAAATGTTTGCATTATCTAAGAAAATAGAGAAACCTTGATGTCTAAAGGGGTATAGGTGCTAAAAATTCCTCTAGAACAACACCCAGAGCAATGCACAACCAGCTGCTTCTGATACAAGCCCACAGTTGTTTCTCCACTTAACGACAGAATTCAAGATACTTCTAAAACCTCCTTAACAGGAGGAGACGGTTGAGCATCTCCAAGCGGTGTTAAGTGTGGGATGTGGAAGTTAGTAGAACCACACAGAATTCGGTAGTCTGAGTCTTTCTTCTTCTGCTGAAGGATGCGAAAGAGACCTACCGAAATCAGTCCCTCCTGAGGCTACTAGTGCTCTACACAAGTTATTGAGGAATTCTTGTACTCAAATTTTGTTCTATATTTACCTTATAGCAGATAATGGGGGAAGGCATATGCATTTGAACTGGGCCTAAGTTGAACATATGCATCCCCTGCTCAAACGTAGGGGCCCTGAAAGCTGTAGTAGCAGGCTGGTAATCCTGTTCATCCACAAGCTAATTAGTTCACATTCAAGATCTCCTCCAATTCCAAAAGTGGCTGTTGGACTCATGGGTGTAATGACCACTCCACAGGAAGAATCTGTCCTTCCTGAATCCTCAACTGCCAAAAACTTTGCCCTTCCACACAATGAACTAGAGAACCAATACAACGCTGTTCACTTTTGCCCAAACACAGAACAAACGCAATCTTTCTGCTATAACTTAGTTTCTGACCAGATGTCTGCATGTACAAACTCTTCCATACACCCGAGATACCAAGCTCTTAGGGATAAACCTCCTAAGAATCTTTGACAGTATTTCCACCAACCTAACATCTCTGTAAGGTTTACCAGGATAGTGGTGACCACTCTAAGTCAAGTACCAAGACTAGTCATCACTCGTTTTGTGTTACAAGACTGAGGGGGGAAAAAATAACGAAACCTGGATGTAGGATTAAGAATTTGTCGTTTTGGTGTCCCTCATCTAGAACCTGGTGACAACGGTGGGTCCTGGATTTACTTAAAAGTTTGATGAACATTTGCTGCAAATTCCAATCTGTAATGCCAGGACTGCACTGCGATCGAGCCCACTTATTCTGAAAAATTCTCCGGTGAGGCCATGTGTTTCAAGAAAGAGCTATAACCATGTAAGAAGCTTCCTTCAAGGCTAAAATTCTACACGAAACAGCAAGTGGTGCCTATTCTTCATCTGACAGAAAAGCCTGCAAATTGTGAGGAGTAGTGCGGGAAGTCAACTGAAATTCCTAATGCACCAAGACTGAGCTAGACGAAGCAACAAATCCTTGGCCTTTGGAATACCATCGACAGAGTTGGCAACTTGAAACAATAGACTCGATAGAAAACAACTCCTGCTCCTAAAAGACGACACCATCCCCCTTTGGCCACAAAAACCACACAAGCCAACTAGCCTATCAGTGCAGAGGTATATGCTACCTTTAACAGTAGGTACGGTTCATCCCGAGTAATTACCGTATTTCCCGGTGTCAAAGACACGCCTAAATTCTGACCGGTCAAATGTTGAAAACAAACAAAAATTAGGTGGCATCAGTCAACAAGCTGATGGCTTTGTTTTGGCTGGTGCATGCACACAATTGACTCCCAATGTATTAAGTGGTGTGGCTTGGCTGGTACAGCATATTTTGATCACTGTAGTTTTTTCCGTTCATTTACTTACAAAATATTTTGTTTGATTTCAAGTTCATTTTAATATTACTATGCTTTTCCAAAGCAAACTTAAAATTTTTTAGGTTACATAGTAGAGGCCAGTCTAAACTGCCCAGCTATTTTCCTGACCAACACCGAGCGTGTGCAAATGGATGGGGCTACAATTGTCGCAGTATTCTACAACTCGTGTAATTCTGGACACAGGCTTGTGCAATTTTTTAATCTCTGTTAAGAGATAAATGAAACAACATAATGGGAAATGTTATACAAACAATAACATTTTATTGCACAAATATATCCCAAACAGAACTATCCCCTCCACCCACTGGTATGAGAAAGCTTTGTCATACATCACATTTCAATAAATTTCATCACGTTACAATTGGTACGCTTAACCCTGTCTGAAAGACGGCATGTGTCGCTTGCGTTTATATCTGAAAGAACTGAATTTTGGAAGATTTTCTTCGGTGACAACGAAGTAAAATGAAAATGTACGGACTCTCCTCTACTTACGACGTTACATTCCAAACGGCTGTTCGAATCTTGAATTGTTCGTAAGTCCGACTTGATATACACAAAGTCAATACATACAGCACTACTTATATTTTCTCATAACTAAAACACAATACTAGCACTGTACTATATTTTACTGAGTATTTTAAGAATACGAATGATATATATAATTTACGATCACGGTTGTTCGTACTGTATCTCCGAAAGTTCGTAAGTTGACAGTTCTCGAGTGGAGGAGTGTCTTTACTTTTTCTTCTTCTTTAGTTGAGGAGCATCAGTAATTTTTTTCCCAGCTAATATTTACTCAGAGAACTTTACTTGTTCAAAGACTACTAAGGTTATTGAAAGGGCTATACAGGCAGTCCCCGGTTTACGACGGGTCCGGCTTACGACGTTCCGAGGTTACGACGCTTATCAAATATATTCATCAGAAATTATTTCCCGGTTTACGACGCACATTCCGGGGTTACGGCGCGTCGTACGCTGATCCGATGGATCATAATTTGAAGGTTTTTTTGATGAAAAACTCAATAAAAATGCAGTTTACATCGTTTTCATGCACCCAGAGCATTAAAAGTAAGGTTTTTTTATGATTTTTGACGATTTTCAACGATTTTTCGGTTTACGACGCGGCGTAAAAACGGAACCCCCGTTGTAAACCAGGGACTGCCTGTATACCAAATTAGATCCCTTCACGTCAAGTAGCCAATGTAGGGGTGTAGGCACAGGTATTTGAATTTTTTTCATAAGACCAAAAACTACAGAGAAGTTAGAGAATCGATTTTTTAGGCTAAAATTGATTTACAGTACATGATGTCCTTTACTATAACTGTTACAAATACCAAGGCCACATCCACAAAAAAATAGTAAAGTTTCCACCACAACGCAGCCTAGCCCTTCAATGATTAGGGCAGAGGTACCAGAAAGACTAACCTAACGTAATATTGGACATGGAGAGAAAAGGACATAGGAATAGGGCCAAAAGACAAGCACTGGGACCTATAAGGTCATTTGGGGCTGAAAGGGAAATAGACAATAAGGAGGTTTGAAAGGTGTAACAGGAGGAAAACCTTATGGTTGTACTATGAAAACAACTGTTAGAGGGGGGGAGAAAGGTCAGATGGAAGGAGAACATGAAAGGAGGTACAGTAAAAGGAATGAAAGAGGTTGCAGGAAGGCCTATCTACTTCGAAACAAAACTTCCTGTGGGTAGAACTGTGTCACACTGCGACAGCAAAGCAAACAGCAGGTCAGTAGGTTGCTTTGGCAGAAACAGATGGGTTAAGCGGAATTCTCATCCCAACAGAAGACGTATAAACTGCGTTCAGCAGCATTAAATATCAACAGGAAAATGCCTGCCCTAACCCATCAAAATTTAGCACTGGTGCACTTGAACTGTATGAATTTACAAGAGCTCCTTGAAATTTTTCAAAACCCTGTACTGTAGAAATTTTAGGCACGAAAAGTCGACATTAATCTCTAGCGTATAAAACAACCCACCTGGTATGTTGAGGTGTCTCCTGTTCCACCCCCACTATCTTCGCCATCCATTCCGTACGCCGTTGCTAGCTCTGGAAGAGGAAAACTTTCATCAATGCTGATACAGAACACTGGTTAAGTCATGAAATACATTGGCAACAGCCCACTAAATCATAGACTTTAAATTAATGGATTTCATTCCTTATCTACATCCAAGTCTGGAATGATAATATTTCATACCTGATGGAATAATCTGGTAAGTACCCCGCACAAAGTGGTAACCTCCATATCTAACCCTGTAAGATAGCCTGCCTGGTTCAAAGGTGACTGACCCTTGACTTTGTACCTTTTTCCCACTCAAAATATTTTTTGTGTGTTTGACTCAGAGATAGCCTATGCTTTGTATCAACATGAGATTTTTTGTTCCAGGCATAATTCACTTCATAGCAATCTAAGAGAGTTAATCTGGTAAAGGTGTGTTTACGCCAAGCAAATTTTCTGTTTAGTATGAATGAACCTGGAACCTAACAACTGCCAACTTGTGTGTAATTCTGAATATTACATTAATTTATTCCAAGATTACAATCTTTTACTCATAGACTTTACACAGTATGTCAATTTCTGCGTCAGGGCAAATTCTTTGCCTTCACAACAATACGTTTTTCTTCAAAAATGAATTTTTAACTCTTTCTAAAGCTCTTAGTTAACAAGATTATGTACATACTATACTACAAAGCATAACTCTCCTATGGAATACATTCATTAATATAAACAATATACCTATCAAGGAATGCAAGTGATGATGTTAAAACAACCGATGTCCTTTTATTCCAAAGATTCTTGCCTGACTCATGACTTAAGTTTGATAGTGTCCATATCAATGTTAAATAAAAAGATTATATATAAAAATAAAAAAAAATAAAATTTCAAAAGTAATTTGTATTTTCTTGGTATAAAAACCACCTACAAACTTGGCATGAAGGTAGGTAGCGGGGTGAGTAGAGGATACCCCAACTTGCCAAATAGCGAACAGGATGGCAATGACTCCTATAACCTATTCAGTCTGGCACGGGTGACAGAGTGATAGGACCCTGTGCCTGACTCAGATTTCCTTATGTCTCATCTGAAAGAACTTTCAAGAGACAGAAAGACCCCGCGTGGGCCTACAAGTCGGAATGTTGCACAATTTGGCAAATCCAGTGGGTTCTTGATTACAACACAGAGACTGGAAAATGTCCTATTCACTGATGAAGCTCTAGGACTGGGTGCTCAAATATGGGGTCTACCTGTATCTGTGCCTAATCTAGAATACATTCAGCCCGAGCTGCTGCCTCATAAAAAGAGAAGGGAAATTCTTATTTTGATTTATGTATAAAAACTAGACTATAAAGCCAAGCAATGGAGCAATTTCAGCCATTCAGCACTAAGTCAAAATGGAGGGAGCTGGAGTGTGCTTGGAGACACAGATAGTTAGACCCATACAATAACAATATTAAACAAAGGTCGAAAGGTGAAATTGGAAGAAAACCCCACTGTTGCATTAAGTGTAATAGTTTGAGAAGTTGGACACGAAGATTGAAGAAAGGAAAAGGGAATGGAGGTAAAGTAAAAGGCTAAAAAGTGGATGTTGCTAGGATTTGAAGGTTTCTGCAAACAACCTTTAGAATTGACAACATGCAGAAAGTAGAGAAGTCACTCCGCCATTCACCCTAACTTTTCCCCTCCAAGTACCACTGGGAGATGCTTTTCTGTCCAATAGGAGATAGGGTATCTACACAATCTCTCCACAAGTCACAAGGAGTCCAGGGAGGAAGATGATGATGATGTCCCTTAGATAGAATGCAGTAAAGGCAATCTGATATTTCTAGACACCTGTCCTCATTACCTGGGCTACTGAAGTTACTCTGAAAAGTAAGGGGCAGTCCCGAGACGCCGACTTCGGATCTAGCCCAAACTGCATGAACGTCAAACCCACCCGAGAAGCCGTAATCCAATTCAATTACTGCACAGACACAGAAAGAGGGTGCTCCTAGGCAAATTTTTCATGCTCGCAGGTAATAAAGTCGCCAAAGGTGCCAACATTCTACCATAAGTAGTTGGGTCCTTAAAAGCATCACAAATAAGTCACCACCAACAAAGACTCGGAGGGAGGGAATCGAGAAGCTCGAGAAGCTCTCATATCTCTCGTCAGGAACCGGCGAGTTCTGAGGTTTTTGCCTTAAGCTCGCTTCCAAACGAGAATGAAAAAGAATACCAACACTCGAAGGGACAGAACAGATAAGACTAAAACAAACCACTTAACTCACAATTTACTTCACCTACGCTAGGAGTGCGGAATGGCAACCTTGAGCTTGAGCTCCTGGTCCAAGCCTCTCCCAATGGCTCGTGCACAAAGACTGCTTGAAGCTCCTCATATCCATAGATGACACTACTGAAAGATCAATGCCTGTCAGTCTAGAGACCTGGCTTAAGGCTGAGCAACAGCCTTTTACTGCAAAGACTGAGAGGAACTCATCTCAATGAAGGTAGACAAGGACAAGACCCCTTCTGTGACACCAATCACAGATGACCCACTTCCCTTGGTGCATTTGGATTGTCAGCAGTACCCCAACATCTCCCAAGCAGTCCTGCATGAAAGCTGCCCCCACCCCCAATCTCTCTCTCTCTCTCTCAGGAGATATTGGACAACATCCACGTGTGTTGAGAGGGATTTTTACCCCTTGATCATACCTCTAAACCACTGACTGACAAACAATGAGCCATGGGGGATATTCTCTGAGAACCTTGACCAAAAGAGCTGGCAGATTTGTTTTCCAGTCAGCATGGGGCCAGGAAGTAGTTTCCGGGGTCATTCAAACCCTCTCTTGGTTGAGGACGGAGCTTTAGGTTCATTTTCCTGAACGGGAATCTCTCTGGAAGACTGCCAAGTGTCAGCAAAATAAGAAAACCCACTTAACATGGGATCACAAGGAGCTGTCACGGTTACTGAGGCCCACAGTGATTAACATGTAGCTGACCACCCAGTAGCAGTTCAGAGATTCTCTAGAGTGCTGGGAAATGTGGTCAAGGACCTGTCAGGGACATGGCACCAGCAAACTGAACACCAAGAGCTTCATGTTAGTCCTGAGGCAAACAAATTGACCATTAGTGATTCTAGGAGCTCAAATAACCATCCCCTAAGGCATAAAAACTATTAGTTTCTACTACAGTTTCCCAGTAGCCGAGCTGGTCTATCAAATGAGCCCCCCCAGAAATAATGTACCAGGCTAATGGCATGGCAGTCATCCACCTGTACATCTGCTTCCCAAACTGATGGGTGCAGGGAAATTGTCCTTTCCCCATGCTTGTTGACGTCACTTGGGATGTGCTATCACTCAAAAATATATATTGACTCACCAGTCTTGGAATTTATGGGCTAAAAAGCACAAGCCTTCCTAAAAAGCTGGTGTGCAGATGAGGATCATCCTCAGCCCAAACACCTGTAAAAAATGACCCCCTTAGTTGTGCCTTGGTCCCCTCAAATGCAGCTGTGAACAGAATTTTGCTATGTGGGGAGTCCAGGTTCTGGTCATCAGCAAACATGAGAGTTCTTGTCCAATCTCTCCGCTCAATGTGCAAGTTTTACTCTTCTTGGCTACAGTAGAAGATTCGTTGTGGCAGGAAGCAGCTTCAGACTTCTCCGAGTACCAGGGGTAGAGTCCATGACAGTCCTCTTATCGCAGAAGTAAAGAGGGGGACACAGGTTCACAAGCATACTCAAGAAAACCCCGAGTCAACCTTACCTACCCACCAACAGATGAGTAAATGCCATCACCAACCCCTGAAGAAGGAAAGCGTTCATTTAAAATCTGACATTACTCCTGAAGAGACTTCATCTTCCCACAGAAGGAAGACGACGACTAAGAGAAGCGAAGGAAACAACTGACAAGCAGGAGGAAGAAGATACATTCTTGCAGTTCTTCACCCAACTCCATCTCAGTCTTCTCAGCATGTATGGGAAGATGAGCATGGGCTATACTAAATACCAGGCGCACATACCCAGGTTGGCACTATTGGAGCAGAGGCTTGTCACCTAACATACAACTATTGCGGTAACACCAAGGGCACGAAATGGATAAACAGCCACTTGCACCCTTTGTTCACTTTACTTGTTTAATTCCATGTTACAAAAATACAAACATCATATAAAAATCAAAAGGTTTCAATATGACAGTTGGCAAGAGGACAGGAAGGCATCCTCACTCTACTCTACTCTAAAGGAGTAAGGGAGGGAGGAATGAGAATCCCCAAATACCTTCAAGTAACTTCAAGTAGCCTACCTAGTTTCACCGACTGATTCCAGCTTGAGCCAAAGGATACTACTACCTGAAGGGAAATGGTTTGCAGTCCCACAGGAATAAGAATGCTTTAGGTGCCACTTACAGTACATTACAGTTGTCCCTGAACTCAAATACCTACACATACCCTACACTACTAGCTACCTTCACCAACAGCACTTTAAATTCTTCAATTATATCAACTGAATCTAAAGAAACTTAACTGTTCATAAATTATTATAACTCTGAAGCTCTGTAAGCAGTATTCAAATTTGTAGTTGTATAACTAACTACTGTAATGCTTTAAGCCTATCTATTCACACAGACAACTCTTACAACCCAGGCATCTGTGTATTTTTCCACAATATGCAGTAATATCTCTACACCAATATCAATTCCAGAGTGCTTGAAGGCATAGTATTATGATTAACCCAAGGCATGGTACCCCAAAAACCCTTCCAGAGCCTTGCAATTTATCATATACACATCTAATTCCATGAAGAAACAAACCAAAGAATTTTTGGTAGGCAGATTATCTCAAATATTAGAATAAGTTCCACTTAGATAATTATCTCGAGACTTTTCTGTCAACTTAAAATTACTCTTCAGTACAACAAACATTAAACTGTCTCAATACAGTAAGGTCCAGTTTTATACCATGATCAAATGTTTTACTATGAACAACAGTGAAGCAATATCTTTTTCATTATAAAACCACAATTCAAAAGGACTAGTGCATGGTCTGGGCAACTCTTTTCCATAAAAAATTGAAGCCGATACTGTCCCATCCCAAGTCCTTACTTCTTGGGTTACTAGGACAGAGCACGTCAAAGTATAACTTGTGCGAGAGATTTTTTCTTGTGCACAGTTACCCCCAGTACCAATATTTGGTTATATCCTGGAATTTCAATAAAATACAATTCGTTTTGGGAAATTAATTGTTTTGCAAGATATCAGCAGAACCTTGGTATATTTCATTTATTATTAAAAGCAAGTCAAAATGGTTTTCTTAAAAGTTACCTAATGGGTTCAAGTTAGTTCTGGGTTGAGCTAACTAAGATTATGTTATGTCTGATTTCTGCGGGTACAGTATATGTTTATGTATATACCAGAACGTTTGAGAGCTGAAGGCGATTATATAAGACCAGGGGAGCAAGACATGCTATGAGTTAGGCACGGCAAAAGTCAAGTTTCCAGACGTCTCGTGTAGACAGCAAGAAGAATACAGTACTTTCAGCTCAAAATAAAGTTTGTTTCAAGAGAGGTGCCATCCAAACGAAAATCCAAGGCTAGTATACAATAGTCCCATCAGCCAGAAGTTGCTGTTACCTCCTGGGATAAACCACTGTATATACTTCATATTTTAATCATAGCTGGCATAAACCCAAGGGCCAATACTCTTAATGAACCTCACCTAACACCCATCAAGTGACAAGGGCACTTTCAGATTATTGCTTCTCTATGTTTAAAAAAATAAAATGACATTTTTAACAATCATCCACACAAATGCAAGTAATTTTCAAAACTTCTACACATTTTCAAGAAAACCTTTTTATTGTAGTTTTATCACCCTTACACAGGAAACGCTAATCCTCAAAACTAAAATGAACTCCACCCTACACATACTCATCACCTTAATCCTTCAGATACATGTGAGCAAGACTAAACAGCTGAATTTACTAACCCAAGCTAGTTGCCATGAAGTCCAAATCACATGTAATGACCTATTTAATTTCAACTACATGGGGTCTCGAACTGCCAACTCCCATAAATACACAAAACATGTTTGTATACTAATATAAGTTGTCATACAAATGTTCTCCAATCAGTAAATTGAAGATTATATCACCTTGCATAACTCAACAGGGTTAGTGTGTCTGACGCACCTATAAGGTTTCTTGTAACAACCAAGGGTATGCGGCAGCCTGCTTTACATCATTCCTTCTTAGCAATGCTCTTGAATACCAGTACAGGATACATTTAATACATCATCACCAAGTGTACAGTGAACCCCCCGTATTCGTGGTTTCACGATTCACGGACTTCTCTGTAAACTGTATGTATACGTTATTCGCGGAAAATTCGCCCATTCATGGTATTTTTCACCGAGAGATATTCACTAATTACTGTATTTTCATATCATTTTCATGACTAAACGCATTTTTTGTGATAAAACTATTAAAAATACTCAAGTATAATCATTTTCTTATTTTTCTTGCGTCTCAACTATCAAAATAGGCAGTTCTAAGTGTTTTTAGAGGGGTTTTAAGTATTCGCGGATTTTAGCCATTCAATACAACAGGGCTAGGCTCCTTATGCAATGAAAATGGCACTAGACATTCACAGTACTGATTACACAGACCTGCCACAACAAACTGATTTCATCAATTACTGTATCCTGATGTGTACATGGCATAACTGTGACGAAATTTCATCTACCCTATTGAACTTCAAATATTCCTAGCCTACCATGGAGCCTATAATTTTACTGACAGATGCCAACAAGTTAACTTTGCATGGAAGTGCACCAAATCAGTTCTTGGTAACAGAAGAAAAGGACTTTGTAAAGAATTTAAAGTTAAAATATTCAACTGAAACTGATCCAACTTTTTTCACCAGTTTGACTATGTACATGTTTACAGTGCAATCAATTAACATCAGACAGTCAAAAAACTGTCCAGTTAACAGTTTACCGATTCCTTCATATTAAACTTAAACTACTTAGTAACAACCCAACCTGGCAATCACTTACAAAAACAAATTATAGCTATGCCCAAGCTACAAACTTATTAAAATCTTAGTCTTATCATTCGAAGACCTACGCTTATGACAGAAGTGCTGTATTTACCTAACCAGCTAAATAACAGATTCTGCTTTGGAAGTTAAAAGCCATTTAACTGTTAGGAGGAACTTCTTTCTCAAGATAAAAATGACAGAAAAGAACCCTCATATTTTCAGCTAGAATATTCTGAGAGATGTTTTTAATCAATTAAGTGTACAGTGTTTACTTGGCATAAACCTACAACAAAAAATTCAGATTAAAAAATAAAAAATACCGTGACACCTGTCATTACCTTCGGCACAAGCTATTTCTGCAACCAGTAATTTCCTTTATGACCATTTCAGTACGGAAAGGTTACATATCTACTTGTCATACGAAACTGACAGCGTCACTTAAGCATAAACTATTTTATTTGTCCTCAAAATCAACTTCAAGTATCTGAACCTCTTGATATTTTACAGGGCTCTAAAGTCTGAGGGGGTAAACTTCTACTAAAATCAACTTCAAGTATCTGAACCTCTTGATATTTTACAGGGCTCTAAAGTCTGAGGGGGTAAACTTCTACTAAAATCATTCCCACATTTCGACCTTGAAAGTATCATTTCCTTATATTTTACCAAGTGCTTTGAACAGTAAAACTTGAAACTACTACTGCGGTCAGGTTCCCGGAATATTCGTCATCTTTCGTCAGCGTCTTATGTTTTACGTTCGTCACCAAGGGGCTGGTACTGTACGGTACACAGCGCCGATTTTGCCCGTAAACTAGAGGTTGCCGAACTTAAGGGGTACAGCGGTAATTGCAAGTTTTACCCTTAGAGCATTTCTGAGGTTAGTTTCTTTCGCTGTGAAGCTTCCGTTTAATAGCCTACCAGCATCAATCCCAACGAGCTCACGTTCAGTACCAGCCCACTAGATTTTAAAACGTGAAAGACAGTAAATACCTCGGCAACAAATTTGCAATAGATCTAAACACGAATTTCATATTAACCATATTAAGGACACTACGGATCATAGCATAAAAACTAATATCAAATAACTGCTTAAAGTGAAATAACAGGCTATCTCTGAGAGTATGTGGAGCCTCAGCCCCCTTCCAAACTGATCCTACCTGGCTGACAGTTCAATTTTTTCCCCTAAAACTGACCTCTGAGGTCAAAGCCCGCCCGAGTCCTGCAGCAAAAGCCTAAAAGTGTTTCTAACTAGGTTAGGCAATAGGCTACTGAATAAACCCGTAGGTAGGAACACGCTAAACACGCCTATGCCGGAACAGGAACGAAAAGAGGGGAAAATAGATGCTGACGGGGGCATAACAACCCAGGCAGCTCCTGCAGAACCCCAAGGGCAAGATGCATCGAACGACCTATGGCAGCCTAACGTAAAAACGCTCCCTGCCGGAGGTCCTCGCAGGAAGCGGTCTTTAAGGATAATGAATTTATAGCTCCATGCATCCTCGTTTGGGATATAATACGAGCGGGTTCATCGGCGAACACGCCTCGCTGGCAAGGCAACTGACGGAGGAGGAGGAGGAGGAGGTGGTCTGTCACCCGCCGCCGCTGGCTGGTGTCCGATCGGCCATTTGTGATCGCGCGTTTATCGCGCCACAGGAATCCCCCTCGGGAATCCCGTGGTGCCCCTGACGACGACGCGGCCACCGAAGACCCGAGGCTCGCGGGGGAAGGGCGCAACTCCGCCCCTGGAGGAGGAACGACGCCGCAATTTCCGGCGGGATCGCGACAACGTTTACATTTCTAGAAGGGAAGTCGTGGGCGGTTAACTCCAACACCTTTCGACGTCACCTGCCACAATCCCCCTTTTATACTACACGTTCCTCACCTTGCGGGTCTTATGTCACCCTTGAGTGTGTGTGTGGCCACGCTAGGGTGTACTAGCAAACAGCCCTCAAGCAGTTATAACCATAAAAGTTGTGTTTTCACTTCGACATCGAAACTGTGTCACTACAATATGGCGACAATAACAACACAAGACACGGTTCCAATACTCTCGTGACTAACGTCGCCGAGTGTGTACGTTGCTTGGGGATTCTCCATCTACAGTATAGTTGTGTGAGAATTTACTTTCTATTTTGCCTCATTCTCAGGTCACGTTAAAGAATTCACTGGGGGAATATTCGCCGACTTTAATTTTCAGAAGACTTTATTTCCAGTACTACGAGTCCTCAAGGGCATATGACGTCACAGAACAGCTGACTTGAGATTATCGCTTCATGTAAATAATAATTAAAACGCCAATTAAGTGAATCGATGAAAACCGTAACTGACTTCCCATCAAATCTAGAACAAAATATTAATAGACAAGCAACACAAAACGTAACACCAGAGAAAAAACATACAATTTTTCCCCCCCAACGCTCCCGCCACAATACATTCGGGAATCGAGAGAGCATAGGGTACTCTCTAAATTTCGTGATACCATATCACAGTCATCTGATTATAAAAGGGTACCTGGCGGTATCTAGGGTAGTGCCCATATTGGTAACGAGAAGAATTTGTATGATTTCGAGTACCTAAGTGATAAACATCATACTGAATTGCGATCCTATGCAGAAAAAAATCATTGTAAAAATGGTAGTTGGCTGACCCAGCAGCGATATAAACATTGAGCAAACGACCTTGAGAAGTGAACAAGATAGGCCCACATTTACCTGGGGTTCACGCCCCTCTGTGTCAACCCCCTGAGTATATGATCTACAGTGAGAATGGCAACTGAAAGACAACCGCTTGTCTAATGCCACACCTACGCTGTGCCGGCCCACACTGGAGCCACGTGGGTTTGTACTAGCCCTCAGCAAGAGATGAGAACTAGCTCAATTGATTTTTTTTTTTAAAGTTATTGGTGTATCTTTCCTTTTCATATTGTTGTCGCACATACATTAAACTTCTAAACAGTTTTCTTTCCCCGGGGAATGCGTAACGGGACGGCCATGAAGTTTTGAACATAATCTGCCCCATGCGAAAGTGTCGCTGTGCAGGTGAACAGCTGAACTTTGGCGAATTTGCTTGCATGATGATGGGGCGAGCCAGCAGACGGGCATTTTGCCGCATGTTGCAGAAGTGGGCGTGTCCATTCTGCGTGGGCGTGTCTCGCATGTGCGGGTTGGGTGGGGGAAATCCTCTGCACACGAGGGGCTTGCTTTCCTTATCGATTTCTAAGTACTCAAGATCTTTTGTAGACTTACTTGGCCGGAAATTCTCCACACATCATGACCACAAGACTTTTAACTGGGCCACGATTTTATCAATCGAGTTTCAAGTCTCTCAAGACATTTGTAAAAAGATCATTCGGTCGAGATCACGTAGGTAATCGAAGTCTACGTTATTAGTTTTCGCGAGCTTTCAAAAGGGAACTTCACAAAAATGATACTGTGGCTAATGTTAAGATTCCTTCCAGAAGCATGTGGCCTGCTATAGGAAGTCTCTCGCCGCCCTCTATCAACTCCACCAGTCTGGTTTTTCGATGTAACACGAGCAGCTACCAGCTCTTTATGACAATGTATACTCCTGGCAGACGACTCGGCGAAACGAAACGTGCCAAATGCGATATCACTCAAGTTACCTGGATACATTTCCGCAGGAGACGGAACGGAGAAGGGCGTGCAGTCTGGGACACTGTGAAACCGACGAAAAGAGAGTTCAGGCAAGAGGGGCTGGAAGAAGATTTAGAGCGCCTTCCTCCGGCCCCTCCCCCGAACTTTTTTTTTTTTTTTTCCAGCCGACCTCCTTATTTGTTTCTTTCGTCGGCGAAGAGGGGGCAATGCCCCCCTCGAGATGTTATCTCAGATGTGAACGAGTTTCTCTACTGTTGACGCCGCGCGGGATATATTTGTTTCCTGTCCTCCTGTCGTTCTTGTAGAAGAAAAACTGAACGGTTTTCACGGTGGGGAGAAGATTTCCTAGGCGACGTCGATACACATTCTACTAAACAGGGCAGCATTTTGCAACAGTTTCCCCCCCCCTCTCTCTCTCTCTCCCTCCCTCTCATATAGGCCTATATATATAAAGTATGTAATGATATACATATATATATGTATATATACATGTACATTTATCAAACATTAAGATACAAATGTCGTTTGATATCCAATTCTCGCTACTTCAGGAATATCACCGAAGGGGAATTATAAGTGATAAATGGTTTGGAACCTGACTGACTCATCAACACCCGGCAGTACAACCAACGGCTTCTAATCAACGTTCAAAATCACTGATAGCCATCAAGGGAGATAGCGTGAAGTGGATGTTAAACGATATTTGTAGTTTAATTTCCATATATATATGAATCACGGTCATGCGATAAAAAGTTTATATATATACTGTATATATATATATATATATATATATATATATATATATATATATATACAGATAGATAGATAGATAGATAGTAGATAGATTTATCTCTTACTTGATCATCCGAGATTTAGGCGTCATGCCAAGTGCCCCTGTGCTTCGGGGAAAATACCCCGTCGGAGGGTTGCGCCGTCATTGCACCTCATGCGGCGCACTGTAGGCATTATTAGTTTTTTCGCAGCGCCCCTTTGGCCCTTAGCTGCAACCCCTTTCATTCCTTTTACTGTACTTCCGTTCATATTCTCATTCTTCCTTCTTACTTTCCACCCTCTCCTGACAGTTGATTCACAGTGCAAATGCTTTGAGGTTTTCCTCCTGTTATACCTTTCAAAACTTTTTACTGTCAATTTCCTTTTCAGCGCTGAATGACCTCATAGGTACCAGAGCTTTAGAAATGTCCTTAAAACATCAGAAAAAAGTTCTACGAAAATAGCAAAAAGAAAGCCAAGTTCCTCACACAACTTAAAATAAACTGACTGTACAAATCATATTAATAATCCCAATTGACACTGATGGAGCGATAGTCAGAAAGGTACTACAGAGGTTTAAGAGCAGGAAAATAAGAAACCTGATAAAGTGTTTTTTCCAGAACACTTAGTGAGCTGACCAGTGAAAGTGCTGTGCCCATCCCTTCATTCACAGAATCAGTCATGAGTAATGCAGTCCCTTAAGACTGAAAGTTAGCCCTGATGATGGCAGTTTCTTAAAAGGGGGCCAGTCGAGCATTTCCATCCAGTGAAAGATGGCTCTAAGTTTAACACCACAATTCTCTGAGCTTCTTGAGAAGCAATTTTTACCCCTGAGGAGAAAAGCATTCTGATGACTCAAAATTTAATAAATTTTGATGCAATATAATCACATTTTCCACAGAAGTTTGATTCTGTCCCTCAAACACCTACTACACACACTATAGAAATTGCCAAGCAGAAACCAGCTACTCAAGAAGGTGGTAAACTTTGAGGCTCAGTAAGTTTGGTTGGAGGTATAGAGATCTTTCTGTTGGTATTCCACAAGGTTACTTGATCAGCTCTCTCTTACTTGTATGCTATATAAGTTGATAGCTCATAAGTTAATCATTACAGGTATTACATCTTAGAAATTCCGTGAGCCAGAGATTCACCAGAGATAGTTCATACCACCAAGAACGTCTAGATTAGGAGGCAGTATGGAAACCTCAGAATCAATTCCATAGAGACAACTGAAACTTGAGCCACAGCTCCCTGAATTACGTTTGGCTGGCAAGGCCAGGTTTGATTCCAGAAACATGAACCATAAGACATCCACTTAAAAGTTTTCATAACTGATGAATGAATGAATAATTCTGACACCAAGGCTGTGGAGGAGGAACGAGAGACCAACCAGAAGTTGCAGACACAAAAGTAAATAAAAAAGATTAAATTTCTTCAGTTAACATTTTCTGAGCTCGGCTAACAGGCAGAAGACATCGCCGAATCTTCAGTAAACCCAATAACTTGACTGAGCCTAAGCCCGTCTACTGTGCTGTACAGAACCTGGCAGTGCTTCTGAACAGGGATAAGCAACCCCAGTTATTACTGGGGTAGGTATGGGATCGGGAGGGTAGGAGAGACTTGACACATCCACCCTCCTCCTTAAAATCTGTTTGTCCACCCCAGGTGAGGGCGGGGTAGGTAGGGGATCGAGGGGGTAGGGGAGACATGACACATCTACCCCCTTCCTGTGAACCTGTTTGTTCACCCCAGGTGAGGGTGGGGTAAGTAGGGGATCGAGGGGGTAGGGGAGACATGACACATCCACCCTCCTCCTGTGAACCTGTTTGTCCAGCCCTGATGGTGCAGGGGTAGGAAGAGGATCGGGAGGGTAGAGGAGACATGACATATCCACCCTCCTTCTGCAAACCTGTTTTCAGCCCAGGTGGGGGCAGGGTATGTAGGGGAGACAGCAGCGCCAAGTTCCAACCCACGTAGCACGCACCAACAAGCTCGTATAGAAATAATGACTGAAGTCACTGTATTCAAACCAAACACCTCAACACATGGTTTCAAATATTTAATGTAATCTAAGTAAGGTCTATATTTACATATGATATTAAATGAGATCCTTAAATAAACAAGGAAACTAACGCTATATCAGTACTAAGGAACCCTCCGGCTGCGCTGTCTCATAGGAGAAATTTCTGGAATGTTTTAGGACACTTATTCAGCAGCTCCTTTCTAAATTGTTAAAACTCTGGGAGGGAATGCACATATCACCTTCATATACAACATGTCCAGCTTTACTTTGGGCTGTGATATAAGCATGACAGGTCTCAAGAAGTAAGTACACCTTAGTTTAACCAGACCACTGAGCTGATTAACAGCCCTCCTAGAGAGGGCTGGCCCCAAGGATTAGATTTACTTTACGTGGCTAAGAACCAATTGACTACCTAGCTTATTGTGGAATCCGAACCACGTTATAGTGAGAAATGAATTTCTATCACCAGAAATAAATTCCTCTAATTCATCACTGGCCGGTCGGGGATTCGAACGCAGGGCCAGTAGAGTGTTAGCTGAGAACGGTACCCACCCGCTCAATTAGGAACTGACAGGTCTTAAGAAACTGAAAGTAAAAATGTTGAGCTTTCTCCTGGCTGAAATTAATAGAATGTCCTTTCAACAATTAGGGGTTATACTCTAAAAATAGCTTAATATAATCTCATTGTGGTATTTTCAATGTTTATACAAAAAAAAGTTTTTTAGAAAATGCAGGTTTTACATTTGGCACTTGGACATACAGATTTCACTGTTACAAAAGCCACGCTTTTCTATAGTTACTATCCAGTGTGATTCTTGATTCTTAGGATTTTGAAATTTAATTTGAATACCCCAAAATAGATTTTTTATAAACATACATATACTTATTATATATACAGGTTTGTCGTTAAATCACGCTCCGATTTTCAATACTTAAAGATTAAGGCACAAATATCAATTAAAATATCAAACTTAGGTTTTGATGCAAATGTATGCAGTTGACTTATTCACTGTGCTGTCAAGAGAAATGAACGTTGACTTAAGACACTGCTGTCATGGAGGAGGCGGGTTGATTTTGATTTTAAGTACAGGACCTGAATGCGATAGGAATATGGAGAGCAACCCCCCCTCACTCCCCCTTCCCGCTACCTTTCCCTTAGGCTGGAGCCTGAGCAGGGGGCTCCTGGAGCTTCAAGAGCTCCAAACCCTTTCGCAGGGAGTAAAAAGATAACTCCTAGTTGCTGCCTTGGGGGTGACTGAGCCTTCCCTGAACCTGACAGCTGAAGGTATGGCCACTTGTGAGGGATTGGCTGTGATTCCCTTTAAAGTCTTGGAGGACCTGAAGGACACTGCGCGGTGAATCAAGTGTCCCTACTGTTGCATTGTTTCTGATTCATTGCTGCCTCATCTTCACACTTTCAATAGAGTGGAACAGAGTCCAACACTGATCCAGTTGGCAGGGTGAGGCTACTTTTGGCTGAAGTACGTGAAAATAAGGTAGAGCGCATCGCACCTTCTTAGGACAAAGCCCATCTATAGATTAGTATTCTGGCTTGAAAGAAAATCAGCGTCTTTCATCCTGACACCTCCAGCCTCTTGAACTTCACCCTGTCATCTGAGGATGATACAGTGAGGATGGAATCGAGCTATGATGCTGCTTGGAAAGAGACAATGGTAACTGACACTGCAGGAGAGTAGGAACAACCACTGGTGTGTCAGGTGAAAAAGCAGTTTGACAAACAGGATGGAAGCTAGAAAACCTTCCAATGCATAGATCAGACTGTTCACCTGCTACAAGACACCCATAACAAGTGCAAACCCAGGAGCAAACCCTAAGTTTTGTTCAGTTAATGAGATTGGGGGCAATGTGGGAGCCCTGGCCAATTCCCAAAGACTATTGCACACACAGATAACCCCGGTAACCTCACAAAGTGCCCTTCCAACTCAGCCTGCATAAGTTCAGTAAGAGGACACTCAGGCCCTAACAAATCAGTCACAGACTGAGAAGTCCCCTCTCCTGAAGAAGTGGCAGCAGATACATCTGCCCGACTGACTACTCTAGGGATAGTGGATGAGAAAAGTTATCTACTTGTGTCAGTCTTTGAGCAAGCCAAAATTGACACCGGATATGTTTAAGCGCAGTGTGAACCTTAGCTACCAGACCTGGGTGCTTCCCAGTGTTTGGGCGAGAATGAACTGGTAGGACTAGGAGTGTGGTCATGAGCTGTATCATGCATGCATACACAAATATTCAGTCAAAACCGGGCAAGAGAACAATGCTCTATTTGGACACTTTAGTGAAAAATCAGTGAATTGACTAGTCCCATAGTAGTATAATTACAAGAATCCTTGCTAATTCATCTAACAAAGTTAAGTGATATTAATCTAGGCCCAATTCTACACACTCTACCCATATTCTACACAGGATGTTAAAAGGAGATTTAAGGAAATTAAAGAATCTCAGTAATCCTTCTTAACTTCCTAACTTCCTCTACCTCTCCTTGTTTGGAATGGAATACAGAATTTAGGCCAAAAGGCCACACCAAACGTATCACATGAATTACTACTGATGGGATCATATCTTGCAATCATTTTTAGTTTTCTGCAAAAGAAAACTATTGTGCCGGCTTTGACTATCCATCCTCACTTTTTCTGTCCGCCCTCAGATCTTAAAAACTACTGAGGCTAGAGGGCTGCAAATTGGTATGTTGATCATCCACCCTCCAATCATCAAACATACCAAATTGCAGCCCTCTAGCTTCAATAGTTTTTATTTCATTTAAGGTTAAATTTAGCCATAATCGTGCTTCTGGCAACGATATAGGATAGGCCACCACCGACCCGTGGTTAAAGTTTCATGGGCCGCTGCTCATACAGTATTATACCGAGACCGCCGAAAGATAGTTCTATTGGCTATACAGAAAACTCGATCGCGTTGAAGAAACTTCGGCGCCTTACTTGGTCGCTTTAATATCACCAAATTCTCTCCCGAAAGGTGGGAAATTTCCAACAGAGTTTATTAGGGGCAAGTAAACCGCAAGCTAAACTCCCACTTGACTCCAGAACAGCAAATGAAGCCATTCAGCAGAAACGAGTATTATGACAGCGTGGATTTGACAGTTACTACGGAGTATGTTTAAGCTCTCAAAATGTCTACACAATATTATTTTTATATATATGACGAGTGAACTTGCGGGTCTCAGAAAGCCTTGGGATCTTAAAAAAAGAAGTAAAAATAACGCCGAAGAAACTCGGCGCAATCGAGTTTTCTGTACAACCGCTACGACGTATAATCAAGGTCACCGAAAAACGATCTATCTTTCGGTGGTCTTGGTATAATGCTTTACAAGTCGCGGCCTGTGAAATTTAACCACGGCCCGGTGGTGGCCTATCTTATATCGTTGCCTGAAGCACGATTATGGTTAAATTTAACCTTAAGTAAAATAAAAACTACTGAGGCTAGAGGGATGTAATTTGGTATGTTTGATGATCGGAGGGTGGATGATCGATATACCGATTTGCAGCCCTCTAGCCTCAGTAGTTTTTGAGATCTGAGGGCGGACAGATAAAGTGCGGACAGATAGACAAACCCGGCACAAGAGTTTTCTTTCACAGAAAACTAAAAAGAAACATTAAACAATAAATTTGCATTTAAGCGTTAAAGAAATTCACATCGTAATAAGCAAAACACCAAATACTTGAAGGGAAATGGGGCTAAATTCCCCACTAGAATTGCTCACGAACATAGGGGAAGAGTTGTGTGCGAATAGTTAGCCTCTAGGGCGCACGTTACATACACGCTCAAAAAGGGTATTTTCTCCGCCCAAGGTCGGCGAGACTTTCAAGCAGAGACCGCGCGCGCAAATTAGCCGAGGCTTGAATGAAAGACTACAACCGTCCGACGCAGTGTGTTGCCAGCCTGCCAAGCACAACAGGTTTCTTTAGCCCAGTTCTGGAAAAATCTTTAGCCCACTCTTGCTCCCGCAAATAGGACAGATCCCGTGCCTTATTGACAAAATCTGTCAAATGCTTCGTTAGAGTGTTTCACCTGACATTGTCTTCGTCTGCAGTCGTTGTCTGTCTAACCTAAGCTGTTTCTCTGTTTAACATTTATGCTAATCGGTGTGGTAACTGCTATGGAAAGAAAGGGCATTTGTACAGCTTCCCTTGCGCCTACTCGGTCAAACACCTGCTATACTAGAACAGGTCTGTTATACAGAATTGGATATTGAAATGGGTGTAGAACTTAAGCTCATTCAGCGCTGAAACGGAAATTAACAGTAAAAGGTCCGAAAGGTGTAACAGGAGAAAAACCTCGCAGCTGCACTATGAACCAATCGTTCGGAGAGGGTGGAAGGTAAGATGGAAGAAAGAAGATAAAAGGAGGTACAATAAAAGGAACGAGGATAGCACTAACCCCCTATACGGGGAACAGATCCGTTAAAACACGCGACTGAACGCATAAATTTGTTTATTTATTTATGTTATATACTCTAGTCACTGGTTTCGTATTGTCTCTACTGAAGATCAGGTACAGCGGCCAGTTTGGGTCAACCACACACAAAATCAAAGCAATAGCGAAGAGGAATAACTCAGATAAATAATAATCTACAAAACTCACTTTAGCTCCTCTTCAACGACCCAAGTATAGACAAAAGCCCATGCTGGATGAAATGTAAATAATATTCTAGATACGTTTCACCCAAATAGGACGATAGAGGATATTCGGTAGAGAGTTCAAGAAAATTCGTCAATATTCCGTAAACGTAACGGAAAACGTTGGGTCTAGACCGTATACTTTCTCTACCTTGGGAGGACGGATCCCGATGCGAATGTGTTGCGGGACACGTGCTTTAGAAATAAAGAAAAAAGCAATTAAACCCTGCCGTGACTTACCTTTCTTACTAAGCGAACCTAGTCTCAACTTAGAAAAGAGAGCTCTGACGGCATGTCCGCGTGGATTCATGACTTATAAGCACTTAAAGAAAATATCCCCCTGGAAAGTACTTCACTCTAACACGAGGTATGGCTACTTCCGAATCCGGCCTTCCAGCCAAGAAGGGCGAAGAGTGAGTCAGCCAGGCCACGCACGGAAACCCACCGATCAGCCAATTCAAAGCTTAAGAATTGCCCGTAGGCCTACTGACCTAGCATCCGATAGGCTACTGTTGTTGTCCTCCCCCCTCCCCGCCCCCCCCGCCTTAAATTCCACTCGCTATACCCACAGGTGTACTACGAGTCGACCCGAGTATGACCATCCAGGAAGATAACGCCTGGTCCAAAGGTCCCGGGAACTATGATACAACACCCGTCTTTGTTATGGATCCATAAGTCTATTTGATTTGATTTGGCGTCGTGAGCGGCTAATTTATTGGACACCCCCCACCCCCTCCCATCCTGTGAGAAGAACAGGATAAAAAAATATACATATACGGGACGCCCAAAAGGGTTGAGTCACATAGTGGAGCAATCCTTGACATCAGGTACTGGGCTTCAACAACGAAGTACAGTTCAAGCTCAACATATATATAAACCACATTTACATTTATGTAAAAAAGACAGACAATAAAAAAGGGGTGGCGCCCTCTCCTAAAGGAAAAGACTTCTGAGATTGAATAACAATAGTAACTAACATAACACATACATGGCAGCAGAAATAATAATAATGATAATAGTGGTAACAGCGCATATACATGTCAGGCACTAACAATTAAAATGTTCACAAAATACTGATAATGAGGACTGGTCGGAAAATAGTTTTGGGCCAAAATTGTTGATTGTAAGTGGCAGACTCACAGACGTGCGGATTTATAAAATTTCAAGGGTAAACTGTCTCCAGCCACTGCAATGGGTATGGGTCCAAGCTTTATGAGGAAGAGCCCGTGCTGACATAAAGCCAGCTTAATAAAAAAAAAAAAAAAAAAATGAGTTATGGGTCTATACAGAGCGGTTTCATCTCCTTGGGTCAGCCGCTTTATACAGGACATTCAAGAAACACCTTTGAGTGATCAAGAATGAATGTTAACTCGTACGTTGAACCCAAAGCACAGCAATTTTCCTTACGTGCGCGCTTGTCATCAAAACAAATTCAAACGCTCACATCACCATTTCCTACAGATTTAGAGAAACACTCAATCAATTATTACCAGAAACACCTGCAGCTGCTGCCGACTCTCTACCCATCAGTGTAGACACCATCGCATCCCAATTGACTTACAGCGGAGAATTTCAGTGTCATTATACGATCATAAAATTGCAAAAACGAAAGTTTACATTACATTTTTATATGATGAGAGTTTACGAAAATATCAGCTATACATGAATAGTCCGTGTGGTCGGATTAAAGCCGATTTCAATGATGTTTCTGGTCTGACGATGACTCATATCCGAGATAACACCTGTGAAGAGGTTAACATTCTTTATCAAATGATAAGCTCCCAAACACGTAGTTCACAAGAGCGATTTCCTCTATTTACCAATAAACCTCGTCGCAAAGAGAGAGAGAGAGAGAGAGAGAGAGAGAGAGAGAGAGAGAGAGAGAGAGAGAGAGAGAGAGAGAGAATTATAAAAGGAACTCTTAACTTCTCGACAAAGCAATAATGGCACTGCGCCACGTAGCAGTTCACCTCTCCCAAAAACAAATGACTCGACAAAGAAGCGAAGACAATGGACGTACCGAAGCACCTCGGCCCTTGTTTATAACCAGCGAGGGGTAGGTCGGTAGGTAGGTAGGTGGGTGGGTGATGTACGTGTTTATCGCGTCGACTTTGTGATACTGAAAATATCTGCACCTTCCTTGTTGCTATGACGGAGGCCTTGATGATGACTCCAACCCCACGCCCTTCCCCCAGGCCCCATTCGGCACAGATACCAGCGTGCTGCGACTTTGATTTTCGGCGGTTATGTAAGAGTGACGAATATTATCCTCAAGGAAAAAAAAATTAAAGTGCCCTCCCCTGGCACTCTTCGGGTATACATATTTGGCACGTGCTGAAAGGGTTAGACACTCTTACGTCTGACATGAATCTTCAAGGCTTTACAAATCTCACTCACTCACTCACTCACTCCCTAGCTCTCTTGACTTTCTATGACTGACTATTTCTAAGAAGGTTATAGGCTTATTACATTCGAGCATTGGATCTATGAAAGATTATTCAACCAGGTCTGACTCCTTTACAGAGAAAGTCAACTGTGACTTCTTTACAGAGAAAGTCAACTGTTTAATTTTTTTTTTTTTCTTACCAAGGTCCCACTCCGCAAAAGTCACTGCAGTGTTATTTACTGTTTACGCTCTAACATTTGAAAAATATCTTGTACTGAGGATTCTCTCTCTCTCTCTCTCTCTCTCTCTCTCTCTCTCTCTCTCTCTCTCTCTCTCTCTGAACTGAAAGTTCATGAAAGACATTGGCTATCGTTTGAAACTGAAAATACCGTGGCCACCGGGAGATTTTGCCACAGAAATGAACAAGAAACTGATTACTACGGCCAGGAAAACATGGTATGTTGGGTCTAGATTATTCTATAAGACTTTGTCTACTCTAAATACAAAGTACACTGCAACTGGCAAGTATTTTATTAAAATTATTCCATACCATTCAACTTAGAGAGCGATGCTAATTGAGACAACATACCGGACATTTATATTTTAATCTACATTTTTAAATAAGTTTTTTAGATACATTTTTAATGGCCTCCGCATCGATCTCAAATATTTTTTCAGGTGTTACATTTAGCTTCGGTTGCGAATGAAGTATTTAGAGAACGCAACGAGAAAGTTAAACCATCAGCTTGGGTTTTGGCAACTGTCAGTTTATATTTTTCTGGTCTCCATAAAAAAGGATCTATTTTTACTTTAATGCAAGTTCCCGACATTGGAGTTATTTGACTTTTTTCTTAATTAGCTTGTTAAAATCTCTCGCAAACTTAGTGTTACCAAGGCAACTTGCCGTCTCCGTTTCAAAGTCTCATGTGGGAGATACGACGTGTTTAGGTCTAGGCTCAGTTTAGGCGTGAGGTGCTGTCTAATCTTTGTTGCTGTTGTCCTCGAAAATCCCAACAGTCTTTCGCAGAGACCAAAATTACAAAACCGACAGGCATGAGAAGTGTGGCTCGTTTATATAAGTCTAAAGGAAAAGTGAAGAAAACTAGTCACGACGGACAAAGCTGCTCCTTAGCTTCAACATTTTCAGTCAGTCATGCGCACGAACCCCCGTACCCCATCTCTCTCTCTCTCTCTCTCTCTCTCTCTCTCTCTCTCTCTCTCTCTCTCTCTGTGCGTTAATTGTAAAGTGAAATGAAGTTTTTTTTGCAGAAACCCCTCCGTTCTCAAAAAAAAAAAAAGTAAATACACGAATTTTAAGAAAATGAACGGTCTAGTCTCTTCATGCGCACAAAGTGAATTTTGTACAATAAAAAAGTAACTTAAAGGGAAGCTGTAAAGCATTTAGCAAATCAGGTGGTTTCTGTAACCAGCAGGAAAAGGAGCATCCAAAAGCGGTGGTAATTTTGATGATCTCACGAGTAGCAAAGCTGAATCAACGGAAAATTCATTCCTTTCAAATATGGCGAATAGTTGACGAAGTGATTCTGTACCCGTGAGAGAGGGGCGCGGGGGCAGGGAGTGAGGTAACTTGACCTGGCTTTAACATCTTTTTTGCAGCTATCAGAGAATGACGACTCGCTCCAGCCAAGTTCTCGTTATTCCAGTAGCTCGCTGGGCACAAGGTCTATTAATATAAAGGACACTTGACCTTCATTACCTCACAAACGACTTCCAGTAAGATAGCAGAAGAATTTCGGCAGTTGAAAACCTTATTCAAAGTACTCACGTCTTGTATACAGAGCGGCTCCAAATTCACAAAAATTGATCCCTGATCCCCTCTTCCTGCCCAGAGCAACCAGATTCTCTGAACAGCAGAAGCACCAATATGCAGTAAAAATGTTTAGCCTCGCTGTCGAACTTCTCCAGAGTTCCAGAGGTCCTTTATTCCTCACACCGTTAGACTGTGGAACAGCCTCCCTTCAGAGGATGTTTTGCAGTTAGAACTTCAGAGTCAAGTGAAGATGCAGTGCATTGCTACCCTAATACTATTCTCCTTGCATTTCAATACATTATTTGTTTATTTTTTTTATCTCCTCATACTTCTTCCTAATGAACACTATATTCTTTGGAAGCTTGAATTTCAAATCAATGGCCCCTTTGGTGGGCTTGTTCCATGAAAATAGGTTACAAAAGAAGAAGAACTAACAAAATCTTACAAAAACAGATGAACGAAGTCTCCAACGATATCAGACTAGGTTATCACAACGTCTAAGCGAGTTGCCACACCGAAAATTGACTCTAAAAACCATAAATAATTTCGACACTTCTGGAAAAACATCCATTGACTACAGACTGCAACACATTGCCAACAGATTCCAACAGCTTCCAATAGCCTGTGACGAATAGCAAAAGTTCCAAACCTTCAAGATTTAAGAACGTACAAAAAAAAAAAAAAGGGGGGTTAGTGTTGCCGACGCTAGAGATTCTTCCCAAGCAAAAGTGATAACGTTTCCTGTCGTATGTTGAAAAACATCAGCTAACTACCGGAAACAAAGCTCTGAACGATAAGACATATCTGAGGGAACTTGTGGATAGCGACGGTGGTGGGTTTTCCTCCACAGACATAATTATTATTAGTGATAATCTTTGGTATACATCTTCGAGACAATATCTACCCTCCAAAACAAATCATTATACAGCACACTGAATGACTTACTTTCTTCATCTCTTTCCGCCGCAGGGGAATAGATCCACTTTACCGCATTAAAAATCACTTGAAAACTCAACATCGTTGACAAGTTTGCTTTCTCTGGCGCCCCCCTTGGTTCCTAAGCGTCCACACTCGGTTACAAAACTTCGTACTCGAAACTCGAAAGGCCACAGCGCACGAACGACACAGCGAACGATAGTGATGCGTTCACAGAGTTCTGACTTCATCTTCGGATATTTTATTGTTGTTTTCCTCCTGTGTGACTTAACTTACTCAAGGGTCAGGGCTGTTATAGCTTGTTAAGTAGTTTACATGGCTGAAAACTTTAGATTGTTCTTTTTTTTTTTTTTTTGTTTCCAAGTCTTGTTTCGAAAGAGTTCCTGCGTTCGGCATTGCCACAAAGGGATGTTTCTGCACGTACCCACATATTGTTACTCTCTAATAATAACATAAATAAGTTTACGTATTATTCGAAGTTGATGGAAGAAGTCTTTGGTAATGTTCTTGCAATAGGCCTACATTTGATTGATATGAAGTGGGAGGGGGTTGAGGGAGATTGAGGAAGTATTGCTTGATGAAGGTACGGTAATTTGTTGAAAGCAGTTCGAACTCTTACACAGGAAGCGAAACTTGTACTAGATTGCATAGATTTAAAAGTGGCTAGTTGTTGCTCAACTGGTACTAAGACAATGGCGTATTTTGTCTCCATGATTGTTTACTGTTTTCATGAATGACTTATTAGAAGGAGATAAAGAGAGGACAGGAGATAAAGCTACGAAGTTGTTTTACTGTCTAAAGTACTGAATGGGGGGAAGCGTCCTATAGTGCTTGTCTTGATAGTCTAATCATAAAATTTCGTATTTTATTCCTGCTTGAAGATGGCCAATAATGCTAGATTTAAACTGGCTTCTGTCACGCGGGTGTTTATTCATTGTCAACTTTGGTACCCTATTACCTTAAATAAGGCAATAAGGACTATAAGGTACCTTATTACATAAGCCTTGTAACCTCTGCAGTCAACCGTTTAGTATAGGCTACTATTATAAAGGTATTTACATTTGTCTACTGGTTGTTATATATAAATTATAATAATAAGCTTTCCAGCAATGTCATGATTTAGCATTTCTTTCAAAAGGCTAAACTAATGTCTTATTTGCAGTAATGTCTTATTTTCACTAAATTCACTTCTATTTTTTTTTATTTAGTTTCAGTCATTCCCTGTTCTTTCAGCTCTGACAGGTCCTTCAGAGAGCCGTTGCATTTGACATGCCTCGGCACAGCTGAATCTGACTGCAGTGTTGCCAATCGTAGGTACATGTTCCTTAACGTGGTGACTCATACCCAAATTTTAAGGACTTAAGGACGCACAGGCAAAAAATGCTCTGGAACGTCGGGACTTTCGATATACGCTCATAAATGGTATATATCTATAAAGTAGACTGAACATATAACTTTACAATCTCAGCAAATGAGGAGATTTTTCTTCACATTCAAAAAGCACTCGAGTTTGTGATTTTCTCCTTTATTTGAAGGATTTTCCAGCTGATTTTTTCGCCATGCCCTCAATGGCTAAGGATTCCAGAGAATATCCTCACATTCAGTTAATATCAAAGCTGGAAGAATGTGAGACAAATTGAACTTTGTATTTCGTAGGTGATGTGAGTTTACTCTGTTGGTAACGAACCTTCACCGACCCAAAAAAGTTGGCAACACTGTCTAAGCGTGACGTAAAAAAAACCCTTTAATTAACAAAATTCGAAACTATTCCAATGTATTTTTCAATAATTTCGTAACACCGAATTTGTTTTTATATAAGTAATGGTTAGTGTTGATAGCCGACCGCGGTAATATAAGAATGATTTTCACTAAACGAGAACCCTTCAAAATTCAAACATCATCAACGGTCAACCGCCATTTACCTTTAGGAAGTCGGGTCGGCGCCGCCGGTTTATTTAGAAAAGTGAAAAGTTTATAGTGATATTCAGAGTTTACATAAGTGATGACCCCAAGATGGAAATTAAGAGGTCGCTTGAATCATACTGGTAAGCTGTTTGAAAACTTAAGATGTCTCCAGCCAATCCTGCAAGTGCCGCCATTACCTTTGAGCGCGGAACCTCCATTGTTTTTCCGGTTTAGGTCATGAGGTTAATCCAGTACGTACCCGTCTAAGGTACAGGTCATAATGTGGAATAAAATTATGTATTTTGACCAGACTTAGGTTAGGGAACCTACCCACCTGGAATTGACTCCCACCTACGGAGCCCGAGGGTGCAGTACGACAAAGGGAAATGAGTATTATAATAAGTCCAATACGTCAAAGGGAAATAATTGGTATATTTGTTTTCTTACCTTTATTATTTTATTATTTTTACCTTTATTATTTTATTATTTCTTTGACCTCTTTCTACTCTCCCCCCTTAACATACCCGGCCTGTATGACCACGGTTTCATACTTATTGTTTCCCGTAGGGGGTCAGCGCCGTCAGTGCACCTCATGCGGTGCAATGTATGCATTCAGGTTCTTTGCAGCTTTCCTTAGGCCCCTAGCTGCAACCTCTTCCATTCCTTTTACTGTACCTCCGTTCGTATCGTCTTTCTTCCATCTTACTCTCCGCCATCTAACAAGTGATTCATATTGCAACTGCTCTGAGGTTTTCCTCCCGTTGCAATTTCAAACCTTTTCACTGTCAATTGCCCTTTCAGCGCTGAATGACCTTAGTTGCCCCAGTGCTTGGCATGCCTGCCTAAAATCTATAAATCATTTCTATAAATCAATTAAGTCGTTGTTACTTTGTCAAAGCCACGTGTAAATCAGGTACACTTTCAGAAAGCTGTTTGTTTTGCATTTAGAAACTTCCTCCTTCTGAGTAGGCCTAAATCTGCAGTTTCAGAAGTCACCTTCATCCAAAATGTTTTGCATTTAGAAACCTCCACCTTCTGAGTAGGCCTAAATCTGCGGTTTCAGAACTGACCTTCGTCCAAAATGTTTTGCATTTAGAAACCTCCACCTTCTGAGTAGGCCTAAATCTGCGGTTTCAGAACTGACCTTCATCCAAAATGTTTTGCATTTAGAAACCTCCACCTTCTGAGTAGGCCTAAATCTGCGGTTTCAGAACTGACCTTCATCCAAAATGTTTTGCATTTAGAAACCTCCACCTTCTGAGTAGGCCTAAATCTGCGGTTTCAGAACTGACCTTCATCCAAAATATTTTGCATTTAGAAACCTCCACCTTCTGAGTAGGCCTAAATCTGCGGTTTCAGAACTCACCTTCATCCAAAATGTTTTGCATTTAGAAACCTCCACCTTCTGAGTAGGCCTAAATCTGCGGTTTCAGAACTCACCTTCATCCAAAATCATTTGAACCGGAATGCGTTCATTATGTTGAACAGCAAGGACATTTAAAATTGTAGCTTAATTTACAAAATATATATAATATATATATATATATATATATATATATATATATATATATATATATATATATATATATATATATATATATATATATATAAAAGTAAAAAATAAATCCTTCACTAACCGTGTGAGATCTGACAATCAGTTCAGTGGTCTGGTAAAACTATCTTAATAATTATTAATGTGGATCCGGCAGTATATATTTAACATATTTTAATGTTCATTTCAAAATTATCCTCAGAAAAATTTATATGAATAAAGACTTTACACACCAAATGCCAAGGTGGTGGAATGGTGACTAGCCTAACAGGCCTACCCGGAGTGATCCCAGAGATAAAAAATATCATTGGTTATCGATCACTTCCAGCAGTTACTGTCACCATTTAAATGTGCAATGGTCTTCTAAAGGCGCAGCTCATCTTCGCAAAAGTTTTGGAAACAAAAGACAACTCAGAATAGGGACTTGTAGATGACAGGTATAAAAATGGTAAATTTTTACTATAAATAATTGAACGCTGGATTTCAAAATATGATGTTCATTTCAGCAACAAATGGGCAGTTTTGGTGATTCAGGACCCTCCCTACAACTCAGGGGGACCATTGGAAAAGTGGGGGTTATGGGTGTCGGAAAATATGAAAATGAAATACAAGGATGCATTTCACCCAACCTAATTTAGGGTGTAGGTTCCTTACCTAACCCTGGGGGCTTTGCCCCTCTGACCCCCACCTAACCTAGGGCACTGTAAATTGAAATGCATCGTAGCATTGCGACCTAACCTAACCAAACTTAGGGTATCAGGTTCTTCCCTAACTTGAGGCATCCCCCACCTAACCTAACATAGGGAGGTGGGTCCTTAAATAGCCTGGCTTGCATAGGTTTAGTGCCCTTAGTACACCTTACATTGTGCACTGTAGGCATTCCTAAAAGGTGTTTGCAAGGTGGCGTTATTTCAGATTTTTCTTTTGGGGGTGTTGGGGGGAGCAAAGGTTTAGGAGTTATGGAATGGGTGGGGTGGCAAGCGAACTGAGACCTATTATCTGGGGGGACACTTGCCCCCCCTCAAGACACTGATGGCCTCCCAAGACTTGGTTTGCCCCCTAGCCTCTGAAATAATAATAATATTAATAAAAATGTTAATAATAAAATAATAATAATATTGATGATGGGTGTGGCACACCTGTTTGATGCTTTGTTAAGTCAATACCGCTCTTGTATGGCTCCAAAATGCGCACAAAATACCAAAAATTTATCAGGGGGCTTACAGCCGCCCCCCAGAGAAATTTTTTGAAATTTGTGCGCATTCATTTTGCAGCATTTTGAAGCCATATAAGAGCGGTATTGAGTTAATTAAGCAGCGAACAGGTGTTCCACAACCACCCACATAATATTGTTATTTCAAAGGCTAGGGGGCAAATCAAGTCTTGGGGGGCCATCAGTGTCTTGAGGGGCCAAGTGCTTCCCCCAGCCCCCCCACCCCCAAATGACACCTCCGTAGTTTGCAGCATCCCTTCAGCCCCAACTTTTCAGCCTTTTAATTTACCTCCATTCCCGCTGCCTTTCTTCAGCCTTGCTGCCCAACCTCTCTTAAGTGTTACTTCTTAGTTGTACTGTACTGTGGGGTTTAGGTCCTTGTGCATCATTGATTTTATTATGTGGACCTCTTTATCTTGCTGTCCAACCACTTAAACTCTCTCCTTTCACTATCTCAAGCTCTGAATGTTTGCAACTGCCCCACTGCTTGGCTTGACTGTCTGTATTTCATAAATTCAAAACAAATCTTAGGTCCTTAATTATGCTTTTTATTTTGGACGCGTCAGTGAGACAGTTGCATACTATGTACAAGCCACGATATACTGAATAATGTATGTTGCAGAACATTGGCACAAATTGCAAGTTTTTTTTTTTTTGCGTTTGAAAAGTTTTGCTAGTCAAATATCCCCTGAATCATTTAGGCATCATTTGCACCCGTATTCAAGCAGCAAGTGGTTCCTTAAATTCGTGCAGTGTTGTATCAAGTATTGCACAAAGATCCATTCGTATCAGTGTAGCCCAATGGCAGTTATTGGTGCATTTCAGGAGATTAGCCTAATCGCAGAGCACAATGGTGTTTCTGTGGAGTTATTTTTTCTGAGGCAAATCTCGTAAATGATTGCACCTTTCAGAAGGATTGACCCGCTGGTTATATATGATCGTTCTAATAATTACTGATCCAGTGATAAGTTGGATATCTACACGACAATGAGGACTACAGTAGTCCGCTATCTGATTTTTCAAAGCTGGTTTACAAAGATTTTGATAGGTTCACGTGCCTACCCTTTTTTTTCATGAAAAAGTATAGCAATATGATGAAATATTCCCGTTTTATGTTTTCTCCTTGCCTTTTTTTTTTTATAAAGTTTCTCGATTGCCGTATTTTCATAACTTCTTCACATCTCTTTTGGAATTTCATGAGAAAAGACTTCTAGGCCTACTAGCCTATACTTTCTCGTTCCAAACTCTGTCATCTGTTTGTACGTTCTTACTTTAGAAAGTGGTTTCTTTATTTTTTATGACGTAAAGAAAAATTTATCATGTGCTCTCAACGTATTTGTGTCACTTTTCTCATTGAAAACTTTACGCTCAGTCGCAGAGTTCTCCGTTTTCTCATTCAAATTGCTGCTCCTCCCCTTTTGGAGACATTTCTCTAGTCACCATGGTGGTTTTATTCTCAGATTTTGATTCTAGGTCATTCTGAAAACTAGAGACACTTTACTCTTTAGCTTTCACTAGAATAAATCGTTATAATTGTGCTCCTGCAATAACAGATTTTTCCTCCAATACATTTATAGTTAAATATATATATATAGTGTGTGCATGTATTTTACAAATTTAATTGTTAATGTCGTGTTTTATTTCGACAGAAGAATTTTTCAGTATGTATTATATGCATGTTTATATGTACAATTTCAGTAGAATTATTTTATGATAATAGGATAGATGTCATTCGCTGCCTACGCCTGTTACAAGTTCATTATCAATGTCACACACGATTCAGCCTGATAACGGAACCATAATCTCGAGACTGGCTCCTTTTCGAGGGTCATCAGACTGTTATTGACTGTACCATTAACTGGATTCGACTTCTTTCATTCCTTCAGTTTATTCCTACAGTCTGCCCTCAAGTGTAAGTCTAGGAGGTTAGTGCCGTCAGTGCACCTCACGTGGAGCACTGTAAGGCATTACTTTAAGGTTCTGTGCAGCGTCCCTTCCTAAGGCCCCTAGCTGCAACCTCTTTCGTTCCTTTTACCGTACCTCCTTTCATATTCTCTTTCTTCCGTCTTACTCTCCGCCGTCTTCTAACAATTGATTCACAGTGCAACCGGGAGGTTTTCCTCCTGTTACACCTTTCAAACTTTTTTTTTTTTTACTGTTAATGACCTCATAGGTCCCAGTGCTTAGCCTCTGGCCTAAATTGTATGTTCGTTCGCTCGTTCGTGTCTGATTTCGAAATGATACGACATTGTTGTTATTTTTCCCGTTCGTATGAGAAACCTATAGGCCTACAACGTCGATTCTTTTTTCATATTTGCAGTCGTTCAGTTTATGGACTTTTTAATCGTTTATTAAGAAAAGTACAAGTTCCACCACATTTTTTTTATTTTCTTTTTTTTTATACGTTACAGTATAACATTCACAGGTAGCCGTTATTTTATTTATGTTTGTCAGTCTATAAGTTAGTACGAGTGTACTGTTTGATTGTAGTACATATTTGGTTCTCTTGAAAACTTGACTTATTTTTAATTGGTTGTCTTTTATAAACTCCGTAAACATGGCTTCATGCAGTATGTTGTCCTTAACAGTATATATATACACTCCGTCAGAGCGCCTCAAGCGCGGTGCACTGTAGGCAATACTTAAGGTTCTTTGCAGTTTTCCCTTCAGTGGTAAATGACCTCAGCTGAGTCACGTTCTTTGAGCCTGCGACATTTAAAATGTATTTGATGGCTTTTGTACCGTTGTATCCGACGCAGATAATGCAGATTTGAGGACGCGAGTACAACGTGTCGTTTGATATCTTGCTGATTCTTCTTATCTGCGGACACGGCTCTTATCTTCGGACCTCGAATTCAAGTCGCTTTCATCACTAACCAGATCTCTGTTGCCAGGAATACTTTCGTTTCCCTCGTATAGTGGGGTTTTTGCCGTCAGTGCACCTCACGCGCTGCGCTGTAGGTGTTGCTTGAGGTTCTTTGCGGCGTCCCTTCCTCAGGCCCATAGCTGCAACCCCTTTCGTTCGTTTTACTGTACCTCCTTTCATATTCTCTTTCTTCGATCTTACTTTCCTCAACCCTCTCATAACAGTTGTTTCATAGTGCAACTGCTTTGAGGTTTTCCTCCCGTTAAGGTTAAAGTTAGCCATAACCGTTCTTCTGGCAACGAGATAGGATAGGCCACCACCGGGCCTTGTCTAAAGTTTTATTGGCCGCTGCTCATACAGCATTTATACCGAGACCACCGAAAGATAGATCTATTTTAGGTGGCCTTGAGTATACGCTGTAGCGGCTGTACAGAAAACTCGATAGCGCCGAAGGAACTCCGGAGCATTTTCCACTTGTTTACTCCCAATTTCCCTTCCAGCGCTGAATGACCTTAAAGGTCCCAGTGGTTGTCCTTGGGCCCAAATCTGGTGATCCAACTCCAATACTTTCGCGTCGCATTATGCTTGGTATTGGCGTCGTTATCTCAAATTTCTCAGTGACACCTGTGCTCAGGGAATGGAGGTCGACCTCGTATCATCTCTCTCTCTCTCTCTCTCTCTCTCTCTCTCTCTCTCTCTCTCTCTCATATATGTATATGTATAGAAATAGTCAACACACAATCACGTGTGGAACAGAAATAAATCTCTGACTCGCATCAGGATCGACCCCAGGTCTTTCAGTTGAAAGGCAAGGGCGCTGCCCACTAGGCCATGCAAGTCATAAAAAAGATGTTGGAAGCTGAGTGCCACTGCACGCCTTGCCTTTCAATCGGAAGACCTGGGTTCGATCCTGATGTGAGTCAGGAATTTATATATATGTTTGTATATATAGGCCTAAGTTTTACGTATACTGTAGTTAGTCCCTCTCCATTATATATGTGTATATATACATATAAGTGTAACATACACACACATACACACATATATATACTGTAGCATTACTGAATGGTACGAGTGACTCGTACCATTCAGTAATGCTAAAGTCACCCCTGAAAAAGGTCATTGCGAGTCGTTTTCTGTAGCTGTAAAGTAGACGACTCTCTTGTCGTTACCGTAGAAATAAATTTGGAAAGATACCGCATGGATCACAAGTTCGCCATTAAAGAAATATGACACAATCTCCAAAATTTGTGCAAGTCCTGGGTGATATATTTGCCCTTATTAAACTTTAGTACAGGGCCGCAAACTCATGACCTAGCCTAATATCCCACAGGGGTTAAGCTCATGAAATTGGTCTCGGGGTAACAGGGTTTCCTTACACTTTAACCAAGTAGACTGACATTTTCTTAGACCTTGGACTAGCCTGACTGTAGTTGCCATTGGCATTAGGAGGGAGAAACTCATCATCTGCCATAATACACTATTTCTCCCCCAGGAGGGTTTCATAAACACTCCCACTTGGCAGTATCCAAGCATAGTAGGCCTACTGCTTGTTTCCGCTACGGTGGTATATTTAATTGATTTATGTGAAACATACTATATATATGTGTATATATACAGATATGTATGTATGTATATATATTATATATACATATTTATATATATATATATATATGTTTGTCTCGTACGTCGTACGGGAAGAGAATCAAATTGAAAGTAAAAAGTGTCGTGTACTGGAGTGAATTTCTAGGTAAGAAAGTGGGAACCCCTCAAAATATATCTACACCCCCATGCGGTGCACTGTAGGCATTACTTAAGGTTCTTTGCGATGTCCCTTCGGCCCCTAGCTGCAACCCCTTTCGTTCCTTTTACTGTACCTCCTTTCATATTGTCTTTCTTCCACCTTACTGGCCACCCTCTCCTAACAGTTGATTTATAGTGCAGCTGCGAGGTTTTCCTCCTGTTACACCTTTCAAGCTTTTACTGTGAGTTTCCTTTTCAGCGCTGAATGGCCTTAGTTGCCCCAGTGCTTGGCATGTATGCCTAAAATATATATATAAATCAAATCAAAATAAATCTTGAGAACAACAGAAGTAATAAGAGTATGGCACAGTGGAACGAGGTAAGAATTATATCCACTACAGGTACTTTTGAGTTGGTATTTAGTGAGACTTTAAAAAAAAAAGGTAAATTGAGCTGTGGGTGAGCTATATAAACTTTGGTAATCAAATAGACTGAAACCGCATACGAGAATGAGATTAAACACTAGTCTAGCATGACCTGTGCAGCTATCCAGACACGGACCAAGGCATGTCTGTAAAACTTTAAAACAACTTGTTGACAAAAGACTAAAGCTTTAGGAAAGATTTAGTAGACAGTGTCAGCTGCAGGGCTCCTGTGAGCACAAGCAAATTTGGAACTGTCAAGTCTGTCTGAATGATATTCATTGGGAGGGAGGCGGGAGATGAGTGGAGATTTGTGGAAGTGATAGCACAAGGAAGACCTGAGTACCAGGATGTCAGTGAAGGCCAGTGCCTCCGTAGGGGGTTAGTACCGTCAGTGCACCTCACGCGGTGCACTGCAGGCGTTGCTTAAGGTTCTTTGCAGCGTCCCTTCGACCCTTAGCTGCAACCCCTTTCATTCCTTTTACTGTACCTCCGTTCATATCATCTTTTTAACATCGTACTTTCCACCCTCTCCTGACAATTGCTTCATAGTTCAACTGCAAAGTTTTCCTCCTGCTGCACCTGTCAAGCCTAGCTACTCTCAATTTCCTTTCCAGCGCTGAATGCCCTCATAGCTCCCAGTGCTTGGCCTTTGGGCCTAAACTCTGTATCCCATTCTATTCCAATACGGCATTAGATGCATTGATCTATTCTAGAGGGACTTAATGAGAGGGGGAAATGAGTTGGCTTCACAGCGGGCTGTTGTCAACTGAAGGAGCAGACTCTTCTTAACTCTTAGTGTGTTGGGCGGGATTCTTTTCTCAAGTTCTTTGAACTGCGAGCTCATTTGCCAAGTGTTTTCCTCTTTATTTTGCCTTATTCTGAATACCAGGCTTGCAATTATGCCAGTAAAATTACAGCTATTGTCCGTTTTACTTTCAGTACAATGAATGTCTGATAATGCACTTTGATCATGAATTTTTAGAATGCCTAGGTCCAGGATCTGATTCCGTTGTATTTGGTCGCCAGCTCTGCTTCCTCACAAAAGGATGACCAACTGACTGCGCTATCTGAACATTATATCTTAGGTCATTAGAACAAAATTGTATACCATTGCCCGCGAAATTTAGGTTTCTTTGACCAGTTCTGACACAACCGCCATTAATCCAACTGCGTTTGGTTAACAAGCTGTAGGTCCCGTTGCTGGGTAACCAACTGGTTCTTAGCCACGTAAAATAAGTCTCTAATCCTTGTCGCCCCTTCCTTGAAGATAGAATATGGACTCAAGTACTGGGACGTATGAGGTCATTCAGCGCTGAAACGGAAATTGAGAGTAAAAAGGTCTGAAAGGTGTAACAGGAGGAAAACCTCAAAGCAGTTGCACTACGTTTGAATCGATTGTTCAGAAAAGGTGGAAGAAAGAGAATATGAAAGGAGGTACAATAAAAGGAACGAAAGGGGTTGCAGCTAGGGAGTGCATGAGGTATTAATATCCAGGATGCATGATTGTGTGTTCAAGATTGTGTGAGTGACGTTAGCTTGTAAGGGCAGTGGGGGTTAGATGTGCTGCTAATGAGATTTTTTTTTCAGTGTATGGGGCTGCAAACTTCATATCCATAGGCCTATATATATACTGTATATAAATACATATATATCCATAGGCCTATATATATACATATATATATAGGCCTATATATATACATATATATGTATATACATATATATATATCGGCCCCTACCTGCAAACTCTCTCACCCATTCCTCTTTACTGTACCTCCGTCCATATTACCTTTTTTCCCATAGCAATTCCACTCTCTCCTAACAATTGTTGCGTCGTGCAACTGAGAGGTTTTCCCCTCTCGTCACGCCTGTCAAACCTTTTTACTGTCATTTTCACTTTCCAGGGCTGAATGACCCCATAGGTCCCAGCGCTCGCACTTTGGATTAAATTTTGATATTTAAATATATATATTTATTATATATATATATAATATATATATATTATAAGTATCAAAATTTAGTATATATATATTTAAATATCAAAACTTAATCCAAAGGCCGAGCGCTGGGAGCCTGGGACCTACGAGGTCATTCAGCGCTGGAAGGAAAAATGACAGTGAAAAGGTTTGAAAGGTGTAACGAGAGGGGAAAAAAACCTCTCAGTATATGAAAAAAAAATAATATAAACGGAGGTACAGTAAAAAGGAACGGACGTATATATTTGCCAGTGCAAAAAAAAAGAAAAAAAAAGGCCGTATTCGAATGAATTCCTGTCAATTTTATATAAACTTCTTCATCTTTGGCGACAGCCACAGCGTTACCCATTCGCAACGAAATCAATAACTTATATCAGACATCCATTGCCGATGTCTTTTTCTTCCTTTTCCTTACTTATGGGGCCTGCCGCCCCCCTCCACGCCCCAAGGGGGGAGGGGGAGACATCAATTTGTCTGGAGCCACGTGTGTGTCTGGGAGTGGTTCTGTAAGGCCGTTGTTCTCCCTATAGGAAGTCTTGGGACGAAGGCGTTTAGTTGAGGCTCCCTTTAGCTGAACCTTATTTTGATTCATCGTTTCAGCCCCGTAGCGGGGGCGCGGTGGGCTGTTAGTACCGTCAGTACATCCCACGGGGTGCACTGTAGGCATAACTCAAGGGCCTTTGCAGCAAGCTCCCTTTCATTCGTTTGACTGTACCTCCTTTCATCTTATGTGTCTTCCACCTCCTAACAATTATTTCATAGTGCAACCGCTTTGAGGTTTTCCTCCCGTTACATCTTTCAAGCCTTTTTTTTACTGTCAATTTCCCTTCCAGCTTTGCATGACCTCATAGGTCCCAACGCTTAGCCTCTGGCCTAAACTCTGTCAACCATTCCAATGTAGTTTCGGTTCCTTGACTTTAATTTACCATAAGAATACTCTTTTATAATACTCTTTTATCTTCCGAAGGAGAGGCTTCAGAAACAGCTACCTCTCCGGTTTTCGAAAATCTTTTGGGGTGAGGTTGCCGGCCTCATGCCTTTTTCCACCGTGGCTCCAATTCACCCCGGTAGTCTAACTGCCATACATACAGGCCCTTCAGCGCTGAGGCCAGTTTCATGACCGGAAGACCACTGATATCCTTTGCAATGAAGAAACAAATCATTTGCAATAACCTTCAGTGCCATTGCCACTGACTGCCTTCTGTAATAAAAACTACTGAGGTTAGAGGGCTGCAAATTGGTATGTTGATTATCCACCCTCCATTCACCAAACATCCCAAATTGCAGCCCTCTAGCCTCAGAAGCTTTTATTTTATGTAAGCTTAAAGTTAGCCGTCATTGTGCGTCTGGCACCGCTAAAGGCGCCAACAACACAGGCCACCACCGAGCAGTGGTTGAAAGTTTCGTGGGCCGTGGCTGAGAGTTTCATACAGTATTATACGCTGTACAGAAAACTCGATTGCGCCGAAGAAACTTCGGCGCAGTTTTTATTTGTTTTGTATTTAAAGTCAGTCATTCCATCACCTCAATGTATTCAGCCAGTTTTTATTGTTGCTGTTTCATTCTTGTTTCTTACTTAGGTAAGTCATATCTTAGTCCATCCTATTGATCTATACTCTATAGATTATCCTTTTTTGCTTTAGTGTCTGACACGTGTATGAGGAAGAGCTCCTGTCAACTTTTATACACTTTTATTTAGCTTGCTTTTTGTCTTTGTTTGTTGTGTGTGGGTCAAATCTTGCAACTCAATTTTCGACATGTTCCCTTCGTCCGATGGACTTGAAATTTTGTATGGTTGCTCAATCCTGGTGACAATACAACCTTGCAAGATTAGTAGGTCAGCAGTGACCTCTAGTGACCCTGCAGTGACCTCTCCCAGTATCTCAGGATTTGTATGAAACTCTTCGGATTTTTCACAACTTATTTGACTCGATAAATAAGTCTACGGAGTTTTCAAACCTTCTTTGACACGACAGGTTATCAATTTCGCTAGCTGCAATCATAAATCGGTTACAATTTCTGTCAAAACTAAAAAGTATAAAAGAAAACATTGTTAAAACTTAAATCGCTCTTTTATTAAAATGGACTAAAAGTTAAAAAGAGAGAGAGAGAGAGAAAAAAAACTGAGACATACCAGGATTTTCTTACAATTTATCATGTCTACAACTATAAAAACGTGACCGCCAGACATGGAAGGAAATGCTATAAGAAAAGAAATATATTGTTTTTTATTTCTTGTAGAATTTTATTTTTGTAGACATGATTAACTGTAAGAAAATCCTGATGTCTCAAAAAATCATTTTTTACTTTTTAGTGCATTTTAATAAAAGCTTGTTAAAAAAAATACTTTTTTTTTTATTCTGATTGTTGGCATGCTAGGATGTGGTATTTTCCATCCTGATTCCATTCTGCAAAAATGCTCGGTCTATTTCGTGACTAATGCTGCATGAAGCCTTCATTAATATAATGTTTTATTCTGATATCTTTCCCCTATTCCTTCCTACTTAAATTATTATTGCACTTACTCAACTAAACTCCGTTGCAGTTAACTTTTCCTTGTGACGCACTAACGGATCCGGGTGAGGGGGACCACCTGGGCACGTGTCTCCCCATGAAAAATAATAAAAAAATAATATTATTGAAGATTTAGATTATGATAACATAAATTACAAATATAAAAACGGGAAAAATAAAAAAATCTATTAAAGAATTATATATATATATATATATATATATATATATATATATATATATATATATATATATATATATATATATATATATATATATATATATATATATATTTATGAATAATATGGAAACTGTTGCCCCCATGAAATTTTTCTGGATACGCTAGTGTTGTGACGTCATCAAGTTTTCTCATTTTCTTTCAAATCTCACTGTAATTCGTATCCTTATTTTTCATAAATATTTCACTTCCTTTATTGAGCACTTTTTTTTTTTTTTGAGGAGTCCCCACTTTTTCTGTCCACCATCAGATCTTAAAAACTACTGAGGCTAGAGGGCTGCAAATTGGTATGTTGGTCATCCACCCTCCAATCATCAAACATACCAAATTGCAGCCCTCTAGCCTCAGTAATTTTAATTCTATTTAAGGTTGAAGTTAGCCATAATCGTGCTTCTGGCAACGATATAGCATAGGCCACCACGGGCCGTGGTGAAAGTTTCATGAGCCGCGGCTCATACACCATTAAATCGAGACCACCGGAAGATAGATCTGTTTTCGGTGGCCTCGATCGCGCTGAAGAAACTTCTGCGTATTCATTACTTGTTTAATATTTTTTCATCTTGCATTTGCAAGACAGTGATTTTTTTTGCAAGTTGTACCTTAACCTCGTATATCCTCTGCACTTCATTTGTGCAGCATAGCCTGCAAGATGACATTATGTATTATTTATTACTTTTATGGCAATTCGCGCTATTCTGCTGTAGTCTCCCCTGCTCTGTGGGAACCCAACGTAAATTGATTTTCTGAGTAGACGCCTTGACATTCTGGGTGCGTCATTTGAAGTCTATCCCCGTTCATCCCTTTTACCGTACCTCCGTTCATATGTCTCTTCCATCTTGCTATCCTTAACCCTCTCCTAACAATTATTTCAAAGAGCAACTACTTAGATGTTATCCTCCTGTTACGCCTTCCAGACCTACCTACTCTCCATCTCCTTTCCAGCGCTGAATGACCTCATAGGTCCCAGTTTTGGCCTTTGGCCTAAACTGTATATTCCATTCCATTCACCCAGTCGTGATTGGGTAGCCGAAGAGTGACGGTGGCCAATGGCTTCCTCGTCGTTCTGTCAAGCAATGTCACCGTTCTGTGATTTTGTAGTGTTCTTCCATTCTCTAGCCCATTGTTGGCTGAGTCGGTTGAGCTTCAGACTGTCACTCGATGGGCCGGAGTTCAGTTCCCCCGGCCGGCTGATGAAGAGTTAGAGAAATTTATTTCTGGTGATAGGAATTCATTTCTCGCTATAATGTGGTTCGGATTCCACAATAAGCTGTAGGTCCCGTTGCTAAGTAACCAATTGGTTCTTAGCCACGTAAGATAAGTCTAATCCTTCGGGCCAGCCCTCTCTAAGAGAGCTGTTAATCAGCTCAGTGGTCTGGTAAAACTAAGGTATACTTAACTTTCTTCCATTCTCTGTGTGTAATCTACATCATTGCAGGTCCTCATTGAAATCTACAAAATATGTTAGTGTGTTTTCTTATTCGTTTTTTAATTCCGTAGGTATTCTCGCTCTTTCCATGAATATACCGCCATTCTTTTTTTTTTTTTTGGCTAGTTTTAACATTCTTGTGCTTTCTGATATGAAACCATTTCATTCATTTTCTTCAGTTCATTTCCCGTTACTTCATTCCCGTTCGGTTCACTGTTGTCTCCCACCAGAAAATCCTGTTGTGATCTTTACAATTTCTTTTAATCACCCAGAACGCTCGGTGCTATTTCATTTCAAATAATTATATGACGTGACTGGCATGTATCATTCCAATTCACTTCGCCGGCCACGCAATCACGACCGGCATTCATACTTTTGCCATTCACTTCCCCTCGACTCCAAGTTACGCCAATGCAGTAAAAAATGGCTCTCGTTACCGTACGCGAAAGATCTCTGGTCCTCCTTCCAACCACACACACACACACAGAGAGAGAGAGAGAGAGAGAGAGAGAGAGAGAGAGACCCCTTCGTAATTATGCTGCGACGTCCTCCGTCGCGGTGTCATGACATGACATGTTGCTTCGTTCCCACCTCATGTCTTGGGCTGCACTTTCACTTCAGGTCACTCGGGAAGCGAGTGTTTATTTACTGGAGTGTTTGGTTTCACGATAAAACGTTGATTCAGGGACTGGAATATCGAGATGATCAGATGTTTGGGTGCATGACTTCAGGTTACCGTTTAGTATGTGAAAGAGTCGGGTACTTCACGGTACTCAGAGACGCGTTTTTTGAACGCCAGGAAAGGTTTTAGTAAGACTTAGGCATCTTTTTCGATGGTTACTGATTTCTGAACACTGAAATGAACTTCAGTTAAAACTTGAAGTATTTGATGCTGGAGCATTGTAATATATTCATGTGCAGAGTAAAACTTGAAGTATTTAATGTTGGAACATTGTAATATATTCATGCGCAGAATAAAACTTGAAGTATTTAATGTTGGAGCATTGTAATATATTCACGTGCAGAATGAAACTTGAAGTATTTAATGTTGGAACATTGTAATATATTCATGTACAGAATAAAACTTGAAGTATGTAATGTTGGAACATTGTAATATATTCATGTGCAGAATAAAACTTGAAGTATTTAATGTTGGAACATTGCAATATATTCATGTACAGAATCATTTTCTTCGGCAGCAATTTTTGCTTGCTAAACATGTTAATGAAACAGTAAATTTCGATCACACTGGATAAAACTTCTTTCTCCTATATACGCACGAAGTAAGATTAAGGCACAGTTGAAAACAAAACCAACCGTTTTCCATTCCCTGGTCAGCAATTCAGCCTTATTCACAGCTTATCCGATTTTCTTAAGAGCCAGTCGTATCTTTTGTTCATCTTTTGGCTGAAACAAATGTTTTTGTGTAAGCGTACATGATTGTGCGTTCGTTCATGTGTATTTTTTTTTAAATGGAACAAGATTTTGCAAGTACAGTGATCTCTGCCACGCCTGCTTAACAAGTTTAGTAGTATGCAGATATTTTGTAATAATTTTTTTTACTCGCTTCAACAATGATAGACGAACTCTTAAAAAGTAATTCGAAAGCTTTGAACTTTTGAAAAGCGTCAGTTTCGTGCCAAACAGAAATTTAGTTTTACAAGTACAGACTGGAACCAATTCCCTGTTGGGGGGTAGCGTCGTCAGTTCACCTCATGCGGAGCACTGTAGGCATTACTTAAGGTTCTTTGCAGCGTCCCCTGTAGGCACCTTTACTGTGCCTCCTTTCATATTCACCTTACAAATCCCATTTACGTGAACTAATGTGGTGATTCCACTGTTGTGGAAATTCGATTGTGATGATGTTTTGAAAGTGACGATAATGTTGTCGTCATATTATTAATCAGTGATTGAGTTTTATCAGTAAATGAAACTGTATTATCAAGTTTCAGTTCTGGATACAGTCGACTCTCGGATATTCGCAGTTCTGAATTCACGAACTCACCTGTTCGCGAATTTCTCAGTGGAACATATAAACACATTATTCGCGGAAAATTCGCGTATTCGCGGCATTTTTCGCAGAGGAAATATTCACAGGTCACTGTTATTTTCATATCATTTTCGTGACTAAATGCACTTTTTGTGATAAGACTATTAAAATATTCAGGTACAATAATTTTTAGAGGGTTTTTTGGTGTTTTGAACTATCAAAACAAGCAGTTATAAGCGTGTTTAGAGGGGTTTTAAGTATTCGCGGATTTTAGCTATTTACAGGAGGTAGTGGTACGCATCCCCGCGAATACTGGGGTTCGACTACACTTAGACTTAATCTGTCTCTTTCTCAGATTCTGACGACCACTTGCCATTCATAGATTTATATTTATATCAGTGATAAAATCAGTGCAACCTGTGTCAGGTCATTTGTGCTTCCCTTACTAGAATGCTGTTCTCCAGTGTGGATGTCTGCTTCTGCCAGAGATTACCATTTATCTGCCGAGAGAGAGCAACCACATTCGCTGAACAACAACAACAGCACTACTGTGCAGTGAATGTGCCTTTCTGTAGAGCTTCCCAGTTCCAGAGGTTCCTTGTTCCTCACACCACTGGACTGTGGAACATCCCAGAGGATGTCGTGCAGTTGGAACTTCGGAAGTTCAAGCTAAGATGCAATGCATTACTACCCTGATACAATTCAAATTGTATTTTAATATTTTACTTCCATTTTTATTTATGTATTAATTTGTCAGTTTATCTGTATTTTCCTAATAACTAATCCCCTCTTTCTGTTTTTCCCACTACCTTCTGCTACTTCTTTCGAATGAACACCTTAATATTCTCTGGAAGCTTGAAGAATTTCAAGTCAGTGGCCCCTTAGGGTCCGTTTGCTGAATAACAATGCTAATAAATCCCCAATCCTTACCTTTTCTCAGCTTCCTCCTAGTCTGGCTCTTCTCACTTCTTATCTCCTTTCGTTGTTGCTTTCCTTCACTGGCACTTTCTCCTCCTCCTCCTCCTCCTCCTCCTCCTCCTTCATTGTTTATCCACGTTATTACTGAAGACTTACTCACATCTGGCATAGTTAAGTTTTCGAAGTATTGTCTCCACCTCCCAGTTATTTCACTCACACTGGGAATTAACCCCACGTCCATTGCCTGCTGCTAACAGATTAGATATATATATATGTATATATATATATATATATATATATATATATATATATATATAGATATATATATATATATATATATATATATATATATATATATATATATATATATATATATATATATATATTTATATATGTGTGTGCGTGTATGTGTGTGTATGTGTGTGTGTGTGTAGGCGTGATTGTGTGTGTTAAAGTATGTATGTGTCAGTGATTTGCATATGCTTTTCTCTTAAGTCTAATATATATGTATATATATATATTGTGTGTATAAGTAAATACAAATATTATATATATACATGTGTAGGTTTATATACATAAGTGTGCACAAGATGTAGATATGTGTGTGTGTATGAATAACGTAGATTCGTGTAGGCAACAGCACGACACTGGCAAATATTCGAAGAAGAAGAAGAAAAACTCTGAATGGACCACGAGAGAGAGAGAGACCACTGGCACGCACATGCACTATACCTCTAGTTAGACAACGGCATACTGAAGGAGGAAGAATAATCCAGACGGAGTGAACGAGTAGGAGAGAGAGAGAGAGAGAGAGAGAGAGAGAGATGTAATGATACAACGGCACCTCATAGTATATCTTCCGTTCGATCGGCTCTTCGGGTGTGGGCGGATCTATGTAGAAGTGTGTGTATGTGTGTGTGTGTGTGTGTACATGTATTGGTAATCTTTATTATAACTTTCTTGGAAAAGGACAGGGCTTGACTTTGCACCGATCGATTTTTTCCTGGGCGCTTTCTGCCCTTCGACGAATTTTTATTTATTTATTTTTTGTTTTTAATAGCAGCTAAATGTCTCACTTACTTGTACTGCCTATTTGTGTTTGTAAACTTGTTCGTATCAGCTGTCCATTACGCGAAATATTACGGAAGCGTATGCCATTATATGTATGTATATATAAATAAATTTCTGACTCAAATCAGGATCGAACCCAGGTCTTTCAGTTGAAAGTCAAGACCTGGGTTCGATCTTGATGTGAGTCGGAAATTTATTTCTATTCCACACGTGATTGTGTGTTGATTATTTCTAGTATGTATATATATTTATATATATATATATATATACATATATAAACAAACATTTATATGTACGTATAAGTTATACTGTATATGTATAAATCTCTCTCTCTAATTATATATATTATATTATATATATATATATATATATATATATATATATATATATATATATATATATATATTATACATCAATGCACTTGGTGGCTCTGTTACTTTAAGAGAACACGTTTCCAGTATCTTATACCATCTTATCTTCAAGAAGCAAAGAGATGCTGGAAATTAGAAACGTGTTGTCTTAAAATAGTAAGAGACCACTCTCACACATATATACATACGTACGTACATACATATACATGCATACATACATATATGCCAGCGCAAACGAGGCCTCTTCTACTTTAAGGCAACATATTTCCAGCTTGTAGTATCTCTTTCCCTCAAGAGTAACGTTTTACTTTTGCAGATAAATAAAAGTAAAACATTAGACCTACTCTTGAGGGAGAGAAACTGGTGTGTCCAATCTCAGAATGACTCGTCACGCTTGCATTGGTATAGGCATTTATATATACATATGTGTGTGTGTGTGTGAGTGTGTACGAGTTCTCTTTTTCGATGGGCTTTCACACGGTACCCGTCCAAAAGAGAACGTCCCCGGAGGAACTGCGTCGCCCTTTGCATGGAGAAGAGGCCTTCCGCCTCACTTTCATCATTGGTTTTCAAAGGGCCTGGTGGCTGCGCCTCTTTGAATGTCAAATATCCCCAGTTTCATCCGTTTTTTCCCCAGATTGGTCCCTCTTTTAATTCTTTAGTCGCGTTTCTTATGATTTTGATTCAAACTACCGTCCTAGTTATCATTACTAATATTACCAACTCTACCCCAGTAATAATGAGTGAATCTCACCGTGATGATGGATTATGAGAGGAAGTTCTTTAGTTACATTTCTTCTTATTTTGATTCAAACTACCGTCCTAATTATCATTAATAATATCACCAACTCTACCTCAGTAATAATGAGTGAATCTCACCGTGATTACGGATTCTGAGATGAAATTCTTTAGTTACATTTCTTCATATTTTGATTCAAACTACCGTCCTAATTATTATTAATAATATTACCAACTCTACCCCAATAACGATGAGTGAATCTCACCGTGATGACGGATTCTGAGAGGAAATTCTTTAGTTACATTTCTTCATATTTTGATTCAAACTAGTCCTAATTATTAATAATATTACCAACTCTACCCCAGTAATAATGAGTGAATCTCACCGTGATGACGGATTCTGAGAGGAAATTCTTTAGTTACATTTCTTCATATTTTGATTCAAACTACAGTCTTAATTATTATTAATAATATTATCAACTCTTCCCCAATAATAATGAGTGAATCTCACCGTGATTACGGATTCTAAGAGGAAATTCTTTAGTTACATTTCTTCATATTTTGATTCAAACTACCGTCCTAATTATTATTAATAATATTACCAACTCTACCCCAATAACGATGAGTGAATCTCACCGTGATGACGGATTCTGAGAGGAAATTCTTTAGTTACATTTCTTCATATTTTGATTCAAACTAGTCCTAATTATTAATAATATTACCAACTCTACCCCAATAATAATGAGTGAATCTCACCGTGATGACGGATTCTGAGAGAGGAAATTCTTTAGTTACATTTCTTCTTATTTTGATTCAAACTACAGTCCTAATTATTATCATTAATATTATTACCAACTCTACCCCAGTAATAATGAGTGAATCTCACCGTGATGACGGATTCTGAGAGGAAATTCTTTAGTTACATTTCTTCATATTTGATTCAAACTACAGTCCTAATTATTATTAATAATATTATCAACTCTTCCCCAATAATAATGAGTGAATCTCACCGTGATTACGGATTCTAAGAGGAAATTCTTTAGTTACATTTCTTCATATTTTGATTCAAACTACCGTCCTAATTATTATTAATAATATTACCAACTCTACCCCAATAACGATGAGTGAATCTCACCGTGATGACGGATTCTGAGAGGAAATTCTTTAGTTACATTTCTTCATATTTTGATTCAAACTAGTCCTAATTATTAATAATATTACCAACTCTACCCCAATAATAATGAGTGAATCTCACCGTGATGACGGATTCTGAGAGGAAATTCTTTAGTTACATTTCTTCTTATTTTGATTCAAACTACAGTCCTAATTATTATTAATAATATTACCAACTCTACCCCAATAATAATGAGTGAATCTCACCGTGATTACGGATTCTAAGAGGAAATTCTTTAGTTACATTTCTTCATATTTTGATTCAAACTACCGTCCTAATTATTAATAATATTACCAACTCTATCCCAATAATAATGAGTGAATCTCACCGTGATGACGGATTCTGAGAGGAAATTCTTTAGTTACATTTCTTCATATTTTGATTCAAACTACAGTCCTAATTATTATTAATAATATTATCAACTCTACCCCAATAATAATGAGTGAATCTCACCGTGATGACGGATTCTGAGAGGAAATTCTTTAGTTACATTTCTTATTTTGATTCAAACTACAGTCCTAATTATTATTAATAATATTACCAACTCTACCCCAATAATAATGAGTGAATCTCACCGTGATGACGGATTCTGAGAGGAAATTCTTTAGTTACATTTCTTCATATTTTGATTCAAATTGCAGTCCTAATTATCATTAATAATAATACCAACTCTACCCCAATAATAATGAGTGAATTTCACCGTGATGACGGATTCTGAGAGGAAATTCTTTAGTTACATTTCTTCATATTTTGATTCAAACTACCGTCCTAATTATCATTAATAATATCACCAACTCTACCCCAGTAATAATGAGTGAATCTCACCGTGATTACGGATTCTGAGAGGAAATTCTTTAGTTACATTTCTTCATATTTTGATTCAAACTGCAGTCTTAATTATTATTAATAATATTACCAACTCTATCCCAATAATAATGAGTGAATCTCACCGTGATGACGGATTCTGAGAGGAAATTCTTTAGTTACATTTCTTCTTATTTTGATTCAAACTGCAGTCTTAATTATTATTAATAATATTATCAACTCTATCCCAATAATAATGAGTGAATTTCACCGTGATGACGGATTCTGAGAGGAAATTCTTTAGTTACATTTCTTCATATTTTGATTCAAACTACAGTCCTAATTATTATTAATAATATTGTCAACTCTACCCCAATAATGATGAGTGAATCTCACCGTGATGACGGATTCTGAGAGGAAATTCTTTAGTTACATTTCTTATTTTGATTCAAACTGCAGTCTTAATTATTATTAATAATATTACCAACTCTACCCCAGTAATAATGAGTGAATCTCACCGTGATGACGGATTCTGAGAGGAAATTCTTTAGTTACATTTCTTCATATTTTGATTCAAACTACCGTCCTAGTTATCATTAATAATATTACCAACTCTACCCCAATAATAATGAGTGAATTTCACCGTGATGACGGATTCTGAGAGGAAATTCTTTAGTTACATTTCTTCATATTTTGATTCAAATTGCAGTCCTAATTATCATTAATAATATCACCAACTCTACCCCAATAATAATGAGTGAATCTCACCGTGATGACGGATTCTGAGAGGAAATTCTTTAGTTACATTTCTTCTTATTTTGATTCAAACTAGTCCTAATTATTAATAATATCACCAACTCTACTCCAGTAATAATGAGTGAATCTCACCTTGATGACGGATTCTGGGTAATGGACAGGCAGCAGGGAGGGCTTTGACACTGGCGTAAATTGCTTCAGGAGCAATGCCATAAGATATAATGCAATTGTTAAAATCCAGTAAGGCCGCCTCAATGGAGACTCACGCGAGGCAAGTATCGATGTGTTACAGGTTGTTCTCTCTCTCTCTCTCTCTCTCTCTCTCTCTCTCTCTCTCTCTCTCTCTCTCTGTGGAGAGAGTTCACCGAGTATGATTGCGTCATATTTTCTGAGTCTGGACATCTTAATGTTATCTCTTCTTTCTGCTGTCAGTGTTATTTCTAGATATCTTTTATGTGTATATAGCATATGTGTATATATTGCATATAAAATAGATATATGTATGTATGTATATAATTATATATATGTATGTATGTATGTATATTATTATTAGGTCTCTTTTCTATATATATATATATATATGCATATAAAATAGATATATGTATATATAAATATATGCATATAATATAAATATATGGTTGTATGTATAGGCTATATATATATATATATATATATATATATATATATATATATATATATATATATATGTACATTATATAGATATATATATATATATATATATATATATATATATATATATGTACATTATATAGATAGATATATATATATATATATATTATGTATGTACATTATATAGATATATATATATATATATATATATATATATATATATACACTATATATATGCATATAATATAAATATATGGTTGTATGTATATATATATTGTGTATGTACATATATATAATATATATCTGGAAAACGCGTTGCAAATCAAAAGAAAAACGTTCCCTTATATCTTGCATTTTGATATTTATGCGTTCGCTGCGTATCGGAAAATGATTTTTTCGGGGTTTATCAAAAACATGTTCTTCATATACTGCTACATATTTATCAAATATATGTTCTTCATACATTCGTTACCAATACCCTCAAGTTATCAAAGCCAAGCAGAGCAGAAGAGGGTTAAAAAAAAAAAAAAAAAAAATTCGGCTTAAGCAAGCTCGTATGGCACTCTGACTGGTGCCAGCACCGACGCACGCTCCGGTGCCATGAGTCTGGCTTTCTCGGAAACAAGATCGATACCCTAAACTGATGGACGCAGGCTGGAATTATTGTTTCGTTATTGGCGTGCATTAACCTCCCCAAGGGAAGGAGAGAGAGAGAGAGAGAGGGAGACGGAGTATTATGTCAACAGGCCATAGTTTTTAAACATTTTTACTTTTAAAAATTCCACATTTTCTTGTGTGTCGTTCGCAGTTCACTTTCGCAAACTTGCTCACATTATGGATGGATATGGAGTTTCCTAGGGCCAGTGGGAAATGGGGAGAGACTTATGGATCTTTAGTAAAGATCTCAGTTGCCAGAAATGATGGTTTCCAAATATTGATGGAAAGTGTTCTTTGGAAAAGTAAAAAGGTGAGGTATAGACATCGTTAGATTGTGGATGCAGAAGCTGGTGGATTGGATATGATGGTTGAGACAAAAGGCAAGGAAAAAGGAAGTGTAAGGTGGAAGAGAAGTAATGGAAAGGTGTCTGTAAATATAATAAAAACAGGTGAGAAGCATATTAAGTGAAGTGGTTGGAAAATGGACTAGGGTTGCATGCACTAAAGTTGGTTTCAATGAATATTGCGGTAACTTCCAGGTTTATCTAGTCATCAGGGGAGTGCTCGTTGTTGAAGGAGCATAGGAAGAATGGATGAAACCATTGCAGGATGAGGAGATGACAAGGTTTAGTGTAGGAAAACGCATTATTTAAGGTGCGGCTGCAAGGCAGAAGGGAAGATTATTCAAGATTATTCACAAAAGTTCAGATAGACGAATAAGGTGGTCAAGAGGTAGGTAGGATAGAAAACGAAGGCATAAATATTAAAAAACAAGTAAAAAATGCGCCGAAACTTCTTCAGCGCAATCAAGTTTTCTCTACGGCGTATAATCAATGCAACCGAAAATAGATCTATATTTCGGTGGTCTCAGGAATCTTTAACCACGGCCCGGTGGTGGCCTAACCTATCTCATTGCCAGAAGTACGATTGTGGCTAACTTTACCCTTCAATAAAATAAAAACTACTGAGGCTAGAGGGCTTCAATTTGGTATGTTTGATGATTGGAGGGTGGATGATCAACATACCAACTTGCAGCCCTGTAGCCTCAGTAGTTTTCAGGATCCGAGGGCGGACAGAAAAAAGTGCGGACGGACAGACAATAGTTTTCTTTAGAGAAAACTGAAAAAAAGCAGAGGTGAAAGAAATTTAGGGAGAATAAGTTGTTCTACAGGAAAGCAAATGCAGAGAGGAAGGTTAAAGAGCAAATAGATCCCAGGGCAAAATAAACAAATAGAGAGACACCGCATGAAGAAGAATGCGGTCCTTTGTCAGTGGAGTGAGTACTTTAAAGATGTGTTGAAAGATAGCAGAAAGACAGAGCTGAAAGGTGAACAATTAGAAGGAGATAGTGTGAGTTTAAGAGTGCGTGTGGAAGTCACTGTTCAGGAACTAAGAATTACATGTACGCAGAATTACAAGTGAGACTCCGTGATTTGGTGGTGAAAGTGTGAGTGAGTGGATGACCAGTGTATGTAAGGTAAATCTGGATGAAGGAAAGGTTCTGAAGGAATGGATGAAAATCATGTGCTTGATGAATTATAAGGGTTCTGATATGTATAATAAAGAGCCTCTCACTTGCAATTTTCCATACTGATGAGCTCTTGAAACCTACTGAAGTACCGGTGGTTGGTTTAGAAAAAATCTTAATTGCAGTATTCTTACATGAATAATTTTATGACAATAATACGAAATCAGCCAAAGCCAGTAAATATTACATGCTGCAACTGCAAAGGCAGGCCAATTGTGTGAGACTGGAAGACTTCCAGTTCCCGAAGAATATTGTAATTTACTATGACCCCTTTACTCCTTAAGCTTCCATCAGATAGCCAGTTAAGAACATAATCACCAGAAGGTCCTAGGACATTGAAAGAGCAAGGTCACTCGCAGTAGTTGCCACTTAACGAGGTAATGGCCAAGGTTGTTTGATAAGGGCTTAGTAGAAACGTTAGTACCCAGATCACTCCCTTGGTCTAAAGAAAAGGTTTGAATGGCAGTACTGGTCTTGTACTGCCTGTAGGAAGGTCTTGCATTTTATTATTATTATTATTAATATTATTATTATTATTATTATTATTATTATTCAGAAGACGGACCCTATTCATATGGAACAAGCCCTTAGGGGCCAATGACTTCAAAGTTCAAGCTTCCAGAGAATATGGTGTTCATTAGGGAGAAGTAACAGATGGTGATGGGATATTACAGAAAGAAGAGATCACTCATTAAAAAAGAAAAACATAGATTAACAAATTACTAAGTAAATGGAAAAGAATGTAAGTAAATGATCAAAATACAAAGAGAATAGTATTAGGTTAGTAAAGCATTGCATCTTTGCTTGGACTTTTGAAGTTTCATCTGCACGACATTTTCAGCCATAGCTCCTCATTCCTATGGTGTGAAGAATAAAGGACCTCTCATTCTCATTGGAAGAAGCAGGTCAGTGGGGGTGACTGGCTCTTGCCTAAATATCCCAAAGTGGCAGTGATGGCCCAGCTCCGCAGTGACATTAGTGTCCAGCTATTTTAAGTAGCCTGGCATTCTTGAAAACAAGTGATTTCTCCACTTGGTACCGTGGGAAGGAGAGAGATTAAGCATTTATAGCATATATTGATCGCAAAGCTGTTCATGTTTTAAAAAGCATAGGGAAGCTGCTGTAATGTATAGAGTTCCTAAATTTATGGTGAATAATCTTAGCTTTATGTTAAACCGAGCTGTACATAACATACAATATGGAGGACTAAGGTAAAGCCACACTGGTAAAAAGGTCCTTGAATTTATGCCTCCGTGTTCACATTTGCGGCTTGCTGTTGAACTTCTCAGCTCCAGAGGTCCTGTATTCCTCAAACCGTAGACTCTGAAACAGTCTCCCAGAGGACATCGGGCAACTGGATCTTCGGAAGTTCAAGCGAAGATGCAGTGCATTACCACCCTAATTAAATTCTCCTTCTGTTTTGATAATTTACTTATATTTTTATTCATTTATTCACTAATTTGTTAACTCAAGTTTTACTTTTTTAACAAATGATCTCTACTTTCTGTATTTCCCTTTACTTCCTCTTAGTTCTTCCTAATGAACACCATATTCTCTGGAAGCTTGAACTTCAGGTCATTGGCCCCTGTAAGCTTCTTCCATAAGAATAGGTTTCATCTCCTGAAGAATAACAATAATAATAATAATGATTTGTGCCCGAAGTGTATTTTGGAATACGTGAGTAAAAGTCCCACTAAATCTTTGTCCACTGTGCTAAGAGCATTAGACTTCTGCAGAGAAACTTTAAACCAATTTCAACATAGATGACTCTGCCTTTAGCAGAGAGGAGTTCTCATTTAAGTACATTTTTGTCGAATTTCAGTGTCGTTAATTTATGATTTTATGTTTTTATGTGGTGCAAATGTGTACTCTTAATTTTTACAGAACCCTGAAGATGGTCGCAGGCTATGTCCGAAACGTTATGCAGTGGAGATTTAATAAGGTAAAGATGAGAATGATGAGATTGATTTTGGTACTGCAAATTCTCACCCGATGACGGTCTCCCTTCCTAGAAGCTTCTGCGTCCCCCATCAGTCGACTTTAGCCCTCTTCGTGCCGTCAAGGTAGGTGGATTTTGTTATTGTACTGATGCATTTTAATTTGATTTTTAACAGGATTTACGAAAGAATATCTGATCGTCTTTGGAAATGGTTTTTGCAGTGGCGTGGACAGACCGTCGGGAATATCAGGCAAAGAACATTGAGCTTGAATCATTTTAAATGTCATACCCTTATTCTCCGGGGGGGGGGGCAATTGCTTAAGGCAGTGGTTCTTAACCAGGGATGCTCGCACCCCTAGGGGGTTCAAAGCCGGTTCCTAAAGGGTGCGAGGATGCCCATGAATAATTAAAGCAAAGTATATTTTTATATACGTGGGTTTTTTTTAGCAAAAAATAAAACAAAATAGAATTAGTAATAATAATAGAATTATTATTATTATTATTATTATTATTATTATTATTATTATTATTATGCAGCAGTGCTCTGAGCTACAGATAAACCCGCACCTAATTCCCTAATGAAGTGGCAACGTTGCAACAGACTTGAGCACAGGACACACTTTTTGGTTTTCATTTCAGCAATTGAGGGGGTGCGAGAACTGACTGCGGATTTGAAAGGGGTGCATTCACTGAAAAAGGTTCGAGAACCACTGCCTTGGGGCAGGTGAAAGCGAGAAATGTCATTGTAACTCAAGAAATCTCAGAAGGTCTCTGCAGTATCATGTATATGTGACGAGTGTGAGTGGGTTTATCGAGAAAACCACCACTCTCACTCGTCACATATATAAATGATAGTGCAAAGAGACTTTCTAAGATTAATTGTGGGATCCACAGTCATAACATTTCCTCTGGCCCCTAGCTGCAACTAATTCATTACTTTTACTGCACTTCCGTTTATATTCTCCTTTTTCCATCTGATTTTCTACATTCTCCTAACAATCTGGTTCATTTTGCAACTGCGAGGTTTTCCTCCCGTTACACCTTTCAAACCTTTTGCTCTCAATTTCGTTTTCAGAGCCGAATGGCCTTATGGGTCCCAGTGATTGGCCTTTGGTCTAAATTTTAAATCCCATTCCATCCCAACACAGAGAGAGTAAGAAACTCATTTTTTCTGGAAAGACTTTATTTATATATATATATATATATATATATATATATATATATATATATATATATATATATATATATATATATATATATATATATATATATATTGTCATGATATCAAATGGGAGATTACTGCACTTTCTTGGAGAGCAATAGTGCTGGCCTGCTTCTACCCTGTGGGTGGCTAGTGTCGTCAGTGCACTTAACGTGGTGCACTGTAGGCATTACAGGATCTTCACCTGCGTCCCTTCAGCCCTTAGCTGCAACCTCTTTCATTCCTTTTACTGTACCTCCTTTCATAGTCTCTTTCTTCCATCTGACTTTCCACCCTCTCCTAACAGTTGATTCACATTGCAACTGCTTTGAGGTTTTCCTCCTGTTACACCTTTTAAACCTTTTACTCTCAATTTCCGTTTCATCGCTGAATGACCTCATAGGTCCCAGTGCTTGGCCTTTGGCCTAAATTCCATGTTCCATTCAATTTTGATGCGGAAACAGCGGGAGCATGATATGAATGTGAATTTGTAAACATATTCAGTACGTTGGTAACAGAACACTACAATACATAAGCTTATAACTTGAAAAGAATACCGGTATTGAAATAGAAAATAATAGAGACACAGTCGGCACAGTCGAGTTTTCTGTACAGCGTATAATAATGCTGTATGAAACTATTAGCCACGGCCCATGAAACTTTCAGCTATGGCCTGGTGGTGGCCTGTGTTGTTGGCACCTATAGCGCCGCCAGACGCACGATCTTGGGTAAATTTAACCTTAAGTAAAATAAACACTACTGAAGCTAGAGGGCTGCAATTTGGTATGTTTGATGATTGGAGGGTGGGTGATCATCATACCAATTTGCAGCCTTCTAGCCTCAGTGGTTTTTAAGATCTGAGGGCGGACAGAATAAAGTGCGGACGGACAGACAAAACCAGCACAATAGTTTTCTTTTGCAAAAAGCTAAAAACTGGATATTTTCAGAAAATCTGAGAAGTACATCTTGATAGCTTAACCACAAAATTAAGGTTTGGGGGGGAGGGAAGCTCCCTGAAGGTTCAGTGATTAAACTGGCTGATAATTTTCTTGATTTTTTTTAAGCAAAAATTAGAAATATAGTTATCACTTTTGTCGAAACTCCAAATCAGATAAATACTGAACTGAATACAATTGAAAGACTGACGAGATTTAGTAGCGTAAATTATGATGATGTCATTAGGATTATTAAACAGGGTCAAATAAAACAAACTATGCAATTAATCCAATGCAAACATTTGAGTTTGTTGGTGTGGAAAATCACTCATATCTTGCTGATGTAATAGCGAAAGATATAAATGCCCAGTATCTGTGAGGGAAAGTTCCTTACCTCTGAGAAAGTGCTGTTGTTGAACTAGTCTTGAAAGGTGCACCTAATTCAAGTTCATATGGGCCTGTCTCAAGTGTATGTCCAGAGTGGTAGAATACTGTATGTGATTCTTGAGCAACTAGCCAGTTATCTGGGAAGTGTAAATGCTTTGCTGGATAGTTAGTCAGCTTGTTGGCAATTATATTCTTCAGTGACTGCTGTATGCTCTGTTGTAAATGATCTATTAGAAATGGCGGATAACGTCAAATATGGTATTTTGGTCTTAGTCTCGGCGATGCTTTAGATACAGTTGTACAGGAACTTCTTCGAAATGATTTACAGTCCACTGGAATTATTGTAGAAGCCTTTTGACTATTTGAAGGACTACCACCTGTGTGGCAGAAAATGCTGTCTACAGATTGGGATCTTGTATTCATCTTCTAAAACACTTAGAAGAGGAGTGCCCCAAGGAAGTGTATTAGGTCAAATCCTATTTTGCATTTACGTACTACAGAGACATAGAGTTATGTGTAATCTATTTTTGGGTGACACCCAGTTTTATTTCATTGTAAACGACATCTTGATACAAATGAGAAACTAAATGTTCTTCCCAGTGTAAGGAATGGATGACATTTAAGCAGTAAATATAGATAGTAATCCAGTTCTGATTGCTGATAGTGTGTGATTTAGGTTACCTATTGGACTGTAAATTGTCTCTTAGTCTCAAATCAATGGTGTTTTAAGGGTTGCTGGCATCATCTCTGAAATATTGCCTTTGTCAAAAAAAATCTTTATTTTTCCATAAAAGATTTATGATCAGTTGTGTAATGAATAGAGTGGAATGCAACTTTATCATACTCTGCCTAAGATGCAAGCAAGAATGCTGCAATATATATGAAATAGAGCAGCAAGATTAAGTAAGGCATTGCACCTGTGGACTGGATTACCCCTGTGTTGTCTGACTAGCACTGGCTTTCTGTCAAAGCAAAAATGCTTAAAATGTATGTAATGACTCATCAAGCTATCAAGACAATGCCCGAAACATTTGAAATACTTGCTGTGTTTAACACAGCCAACAGACAGAGTCAACACAAGATGAGCTACAGATGGACCCAAGTTATTTCAGCAACTTGCACTACGATTGTTGGTTTTAGAGCCTTAAAATTTGCAGCTCCAAGACTGTGCAATAATCTCCCGCTGGCAACTGGTAGGATGAAAATATCAAGTCGTTCAAGAACAACTAGACTTTTATTTGTATATGCTTTTATTTAGCTGTATTTGTGTCTGTTTGTTTGTTTGGGTCAAATCTTGTAACTCAATTTTCAACTTGTTCCCTTCTTCCGATGGACTTGAAATTTTGCATGGTTGCTGAATCCTGGTGACAATACAACCTTACCTGATCAGTAGGTCAGTTGTGACCTCTAGTGACCCTACAGTGTCCTCTCCCAGTATCTCAGGATTTGTGTGAAAATCTTAGGATTTTCCATACCTTCTTTGACTCGGTAGAATAAGTTAATAACTCTACGGATTTTTCAAACCACCTTTGGCTTGACAGGATATCACTTTCAAATTTTTTAGTTACAATCACAAATCGGTTACAATTTCTGCCAAAACTAAAAAGTATAAAGTAAAAAAAGTTTAAAACGATTTTATTAAAATACACTAAAAAGTAAAAAATAATTTTTGTAGACACACTTGGATTTTCTTACAATTAAACATGTTTACAAAAAATAAATGCGTGGGTGCCAAGCATGGAAGGAAATGCTACAAGAAATTATTTTTTTTTATTTTCTGAGCATTATGGTAGTGTGGATTTGACAATTGATATGGAACACACCTTATGAATTTCAGTTTTTATGCATACAACTCTTCTGGTAGCCATTAGACCCAAATGAAGAGATAGGTAAAGAAACTCTGACGTCCGTGGCAGGTCTCGAATCTTCACCTGATGTGGCAGAATAAGGTTATCCTTAACTACTTGACCAAAGCGGGTACCAGAATTTCTTCATTTGTTTCTCTCTTGGATCCAAAAAGTGTGACGAAGTTGAGGCTACAAGGTTATTGTGACTGTTACAAATACAAATTACATATATATATATATATATATATATATATATATATATATATATATATATATATATATATATATATATATATATATATATATATATATATATATATCTTTAACATTACGCATCTCTCCTTAGGGGTTGGCTCTCAGATAAAGACATGATAATTTTTACTGTGATGTACATCAATACTCCATCTACAGAATCGTGGATGAACCCACTATGCTGAAAGTTCCACGATATTAAATACTTCATACACCTATAAAGAAAGACTAGACCACACGTGGCCCGTTGGGTCACTTTATATATATACTAGCTGACCAACCCAGTGCTGCCCGGGGAAAACTCTGAATGACAACATAAATTCTCTCTCTCTCTCTCTCTCTCTCTCTCTCTCTCTCTCTCTCTCCTCTGAAAATAGTTTCTTCAGTTACATTGCCCAGCATTTTTGACATTTTACATTTCACCCCTTCTCACCCCGATTCCTATCGGGGCTGAACTTGGACTTAAAGGGCATCGGGAGTGTTACTATTCAACTCAGCGACCTCGAAAACTGTGGATTAGACACTAATATCTGTCATTTTTGACATTTTATTTTTCACCCATTCTCACCACCTTCCTATCAGAGCTGAACTTGACTTAAAGGGCGTCGGGAGTGTCACCATTCATCTCAGCGACCTCAAAAACTATGGATTATACACTAATATCTGTCGTTTTCGGTTATTTTTGCATGTCACCCCTTCCCACCCCCAACCCCCTTTGGTGCCAGTGACGTCTTACCCCCCAGTATTCTTCTCCAGATAGTAAATCATATGTATAGCAAGTTCAGTTGAAATTGTTCAATGCATTTCAGAGTTATGCCGGAACATACATGCGCATACTATATATATATATATATATATATATATATATATATATATATATATATATATATATATATATATATATATATATATATTACTGTATACTCATTAATAATAATAGAAATAGCAGCAGAAGCATTAGTAATAATATTAATATTAATAAACGTTTTCGTATGTTTCTTCAAAGCTATATTGATTAAGTACAAGAATTATAAGGAAATGATTAAATGAATGAGTTGAAACTCTCTGGCAACAAACAGCACAGAAAAACGTAAACATTCCATAATTTATGTACCACTAGCTGACCAACCCGGCACTGCTCGGGATAAGTCTGAATTACGACTGATAAACTTTCTCTCTCTCTCTCTCTCTCTCTCTCTCTCTCTCTCTCTCTCTCTCTCTCTCTCTCCCCCGACACTCTTTGGTGCCATTGATGTCTTACCCCCCCAGTATTCGTTTCCAGATAGTAAGTCATGTGTATACCAAGGTTGGCTGAAATTGCTCAATGCTATTCAGAGTTATGCTGGAATATACATTCACCGATTTTTATACATATAGCTTAGTTACAAAGTCTATGGGCAGCAGAAGCCCTGTGTACAGGGATGGGGGGGTGAGGAGAAGGGAAGGGTATATAATTATATACATACATTATGTATGTATATATAATAAATAATGGATTATATGTATATATAAATATATAATATATATATATATATATATATATATATATATATATATATATATAATATATATATATTTTATATAGTTATATGTATATTATATATGTATACATATCTACTATATATATTATATTTATACATGCATAATATGTGTTTGTGTGTCGCAGTGTAAGTAATTGTCAAGTGGCTGGGATGAATCTATCTGCATATAATACCAAGACTCTGAAACTGTTTGTTTGTTTGTTTGCACACTGGAGCACACGATCAAGTGTTGATTGAGCTGTGTCCTCCCCCTCCCCTCCCCTTCCCTCTTCCCTTCCCCTCCCCTCACCCTCCCAACTCACCCTTTCCCTCCCCTCCCTGTAAACAGGGCTGGTGCTGCCATGTAGACTTTGTAACTAATCTCTCTCTCTCTCTCTCTCTCTCTCTCTCTCTCTCTCTCTCTCTCTCTCTCTCTCTCTCTGTATATATATATATATATATATATATATATATATATATATATATATATATATATATATATATAAAATGGATAAATGTATGTTCCAGCATAGCTCTGAATCGAATTGAGCAATTTCAACCAAGCTTGGTATACATACGACTTACTATCTGGAAAATAACATATAAAGCATAATTTGGCCAACATAAAATGAGTGGTTATGTTTTTTTATCGCTAGAGTATAGTACCGATACCATTTGCATCTTACTCTACCTCTGCTTGTTTTCTACTTGCTTTATTATTATTATTATTATTATTATTATTATTATTATTATTATTATTATTATTGTTGTTGTTGTCATACCCAGGGATGTTGTGACACTGAAGTCAAGGCTCACTTCTTGAGCAGATGAAATTTCAGCTCCCTCAGAGTCCCTCACCTCGTAGGGGGCGAGGTAGTACCGTCAGTGCACCGCATAGGTACACTGTAGGCATTACTTAAGGTTCTTTGCAGCGTGCCTCAGGCCCCTAGCTGCAACCCATTTCGTTCCTTTTACTGTACCCCCTTTCATGTTCTCTTTCTTCCATCTTACTTTCCGCAACCCTCTCCTAACAGTTGATTCATAGTGCAACTGCTTTGAGGTTGTCCCCCTGTTACGCCTTTCGAACCTTTTATTGCCAGTTTCCGATTATGCCCTGAATGACCTCATAGGTCCCAGTGCTTGGCCATTGGCCTAAATTCTACATTCGATTCAATTCAGTTCAATTTGCAATGGTGCTGTAAATTTTCAAAGGTGATCTGAAAAGAGAGTTCAAAGACACTAATTCCAAGAGCTCGTGTCGTAGTTGTGTTGCATTTCAAGGTCACTGGATCAAAGGAGCTCATTGATCTGTGTCATGTATGGTGGGTTTTTAAGAATTAGTTTCAAATTCAAAATCATTACTTACTTGTTTGTTCAAACTTGGGGGTAACTGGGTATGAATCTAAATTTATTTTTCAGTGAATGCAAGTAAAGAGAGAGAGAGAGATAGAGAGAGGATGGTGCGCAATAATTGGCAAAATATTATTGTTACCGAACGATAAGCTGCAAGTTTTCAGTTTTTGCCCAACAGTTTCAGGTATTTGTTAACTGCTGAGTTCAGAGTCTATGAACACAGAAGAGAATTATTTTATCGGCTGTTTTGAGGCAGTACGGGCCACAACCTTAGAATTTCTGACATTTCCTGATTGGATGTCAAGCTGAGAGCACAAGTGGGCCACGTCCCGCGAATTGATCTTGATCAGGACTTGCTACACCGAATTTCTCTTCGTTAGAAAACACTGGTTGCATTTAGTATTTCTCTGTTAGTTGGAGAGCTTAGTTTTAATCCCTAGATTCGATTGGAGTTAGATAAGATCACTGATTACTTCTGGTAACTTGTTTTAGCGTAGAAAGAGCTAGTTCCGTCTTGTAAATTTCTTTGAGGCAGAAAATACAGGTTAAATCCTACTCGTATTACTGTCTTTGAGAAAGAACGAGGTTTACATGTTGCCAATTTCTTTGCGGCAGGAAATTCAAAGTTGTACAGTATGTTGAGATTTTAATTTGTGGCAGAGTTCATAGCTTCACCTTTTGAACATTTCTTAGAGACTGAAAGCGACGAATCTCGCTCAAATGACTGGAAATAGCAAAGACGATGCGGCTACTAATTTCATCAGTATTGTTTACAGAACATATCCTTTCTTCTATCTTACTTTCCTCAACCCTCTCCTGACAAATGATTCATGGTAAAACTGCTTTGAGGTTTTCCTCCTGTTCCACCTTTGAAACATTTTACTCTCAATTTCCGTTTCAGCGCTGAATGACCTCATAGGTCCCAGTGCTTTGCCTTCGTCTGAATTCTATATTCCATTTTCCATTCCAAATCTTGGGTCATGTCAATATTAGTGAACCCACTCGCAGCAGGGATCGCTATTCTTTACAAGAAGATTATTGGGTTCGTTATTCTTGGGAGTAATCGGGCTCTCTGTTCTAGACACAAACACTTCGGTACCAGACATTTGATCCCCCAGGGGCTAGTACTAAACAAGGCGAAATACATTTGACCCCTCAAGGGGCTAGTACTAAACACGGCGAAAAAGTGTAGATGAATCATTGTTTCCCCGTGTTTAGTACTAGCCCTCATGTGGAATTGGAGTTCGGACCGGAAAGGGTTGGCCATTCTTTGCTTGGGGATCATTGGGTTCGCAGTTCTTGACACAGGGATCATTGGGTTCGCTGTTCTTGACGTGGGGATCATTGGGTTCGCTGTTCTTGACATGGGGATCATTGGGTTCGCTGTTCTTGACGTGGGGATCATTGGGTTCGCTGTTCTTGACACGGGGATCATCGGGTTGGCTGTTCTTGACACGAGGATCATTGTGTTCGCTGTTCTTGACACGGGGATCATCGGGTTCGCTGTTCTTGACGCGGGGATCATCGGGTTCGCTGTTCTTGACGCGGGGATCATTGGGTTCGCTATTCTTGAGACGGGGATCATTGGGTTCGCTGTTCTTGTCACGGGGATCATTGGGTTCGCTGTTCTTGACACGGGGATCATTGGGTTCGCTGTTCTTGACACGGGGATCATTGGGTTCGCTGTTCTTGACACGGGGATCATTGGGTTCGCTATTCTTGAGACGGGGATCATTGGGTTCGCTGTTCTTGACACGGGGATCATTGGGTTCGCTGTTCTTGACACGGGGATCATTGGGTTCGCTGTTTTTGACACGGGGACCCTTGGGTTCGCTGTTCTTGACACGGGGATCATTGGGTTCGCTGTTCTTGACACGGGG
>NC_089767.1:5494947-5534947 GCF_040412425.1 Macrobrachium rosenbergii
TTTGTCCACACACATTTCCTTCCACTGCCTCGGGTGAGAGAAGTCCCCGTTAATCTCTAGCTACTGCTGAGCTAAAGGGTACGGATAACCCTCCATTTGTCTTTTTATTGCCATTTGGCAGGAGCCTTGCACGCGTTCTGGTCCAGACTGAAAGGACTGACCAGGTGAAGAAGACCTTAATCCAGGTCCAAGAGGGCTTGCTCGTCCTTCACTCTGCTAAGGTCCTTCACTCTGCTAAGGTCCAGTAGTGACTGATGGCTTTTCTGTACCCGGTCTGCCTGTACAGTGGTTAGTGTCGTGGCATGCCACTCAGATGTTGCCAGGGGGATCACGTCTCCCCCAGGGCGATGAAAAATCACTGGCTCTGTGTCATGATCAGTTGCTGCTGCAGTGTGGGGTCTGCTGCGGTGGGAGGTTGAAATCAACATTCTTTGGAAGCTTGAATTTCTTGTCAATGGCCCCTCTGGGTTTGTTCCATATGAGTAGGGTTCATCTTCTGAATAATAATAATAATAATAATAATAATAATAATAATAATAATAATAATAATAATAATAATAATAATAATAATGTATATGTATCTCTGTATATATTCCAGTGTATGAATATATGAGTTTTTAATCTGAAATAAGTTTTACTTCATTATATATATATTTATATGTATAGGTATATACATATAATTATACAATATATATATATATATATATATATATATATATATATATATATATATATATATATATATATATATATCTCAAATATAAAGAGCCCATAAAAACGCCAAAATGTAGGAAGTAAAGCTATATTTCAGAGACCAAACTGTCTCTCTCCTCAGGCAAATATTTGCCTGAGGAGAGAGACAGTTTGGTCTCTGAAATATAGCTTTCACTTTCTACATTTTGGCGTTTTTACGGGCCTATATTTGATGGAATTCTGCTCCAACAGAAAATATTTCACAGTCATATATTGTATATATAATAGATATATATGTGTGTGTGTGTGTGTGTGTGTGTACAGCTGTTTGCGACCTGCTACCAAAACTCCGCCTCGTGAAAAACTTGGTCCCACTCGACTCGCGAATCTCTAGTGCAGAGAATAAGCAAACGCACTCGTTTTTGTCGTAGGTGGCAGCGATGAAGATTTCGGAGCGTGAACCGCATCATCACGCACTGAAGCAGCGGAGATAAGACAGATCTCTTTGTTCCTCTGCTGAATCGGTTTATCGTCTCCTTATCTAGATAGACGTGTAGGGATTGTGTCTCAAGGGATACTGTGAGCATTTAAACAAATGAATGCTGTCTTCTCTCTCTCTCTCTCTCTCTCTCTCTCTCTCTCTCTCTCTCTCTCTCTCTCTCTCTCTCTCTCTCTCTCTATATATATATATATATATATATATATATATATATATATATATATATATATATATAGAGAGAGAGAGAGAGAGAGAGAGAAGAGAGAGAGAGAGCAAAAACTGTCTGTCTTAACGAGAAAGATGTGGAACCAATGAAAAATAAGAGGCTACCACATCCACGTTCATCCATTCACTTCTTGTCTGGGACACCCACTCCGACTCTTCTCCTGCTCATCCAGCCGACACGTTCTCATAACCCCTTTCGTTCCTTTTACTGTACCTCCGTTCGTATTCTCTTTCTTCCATCTGACTTTCCTCAACCCTCTCCTAACGGTTGATTCGTAGTGCAACTGCTTTGAGGTTTTCCTCCTGTTACACCTGTCAGACCTTCGCTCTCAATTTCCTTTTCAGCACTGAATGACCTCATGGGTTCCAGTGCTTGGTCCTTGGCTTGAAGTCCTCCTCTCCTCCCTCCTCCTCAGACATCCAAAGTAGAGACACTGTCATTTTCCTCCGTAGGGGGCAGTGGCGTCAGTGCACCTCACTTGGTGCACTGTAGACATTCCTAAAAGGTGCACTGTAGACGTTCCTTTGGCCTCAAGCTGTAACCACTTTTTATCATTTTACTTTAAATCTGTTCTAGTTTTCTTCAGTCTTGCTGTTTAACATCTCTATTATTATTATTATTATTATTATTATTATTATTATTATTATTATTATTATTATTATTATTATTATTATTATTATTCAGAAGATGAACCCTATTCATACGGAACAAGCCCACCAAGGGGGCCATTGGCTTGAAATTCAAGCTTCCAAAAAGAATATATTATTATTATTATTATTATTATTATTATTATTATTATTATTATTATTCAAAAGATGAACCCTATTCATATGGAACAAGTCCAGGACAGCGTCCATCGAACTGAAATTCAAGCTTCCAAAGAATATAGTACTATTATTATTATTATTATTATTATTATTATTATTATTATTATTATTATTATTATTATTATTATTATTATTATTATTATTATTCAGATGATGAACCTTATTCTTATGGAACAAGTCCAGGACAGGGTCCGTTGACTTGAAATTCAAGCTTCGAACGAATATATTATTATTATTATTATTATTATTATTATTATTATTATTATTATTATTATTATTATTATTATTATTATTATTATTGAGAAGATGAACCCTATTCATATGGAACAAGCCCACTACAGGGGCCATTGACTTGAAATTCGAGCTTCCAAGAATATAGTATTATTATTATTATTATTATTATTATTATTATTATTATTATTATTATTATTATTATTTATTATTATTATATATATTATTACATATTCAGAAGATGAACCCTATTCATAAGGAACAAACCCAACAAAGGGTCCGTTGACTTGAAATTCAAGCTTCGAACGAATATAGTATTATTATTATTATTATTATTATTATTATTATTATTATTGTTATTATTATTATTATTATTATTATTATTATTATTGAGAAGATGAACCCTATTGCTCAACAGGAAGTAAGAGAAGGTAAAGGGAAATACAGAAAGAGGAGAAAGGTCCATAATTGCACATTGATGATTATTCGACTATTTCGTGATTGTGTCTATTTCCCCCACGTATATTTTATCATGTTGGCCACCGTCCTTGTCACCTGTCCAACTATTCTTCATTCATTGATCCATCTGTCATTTTGTCGCCGTGCACGTCAATATTGTTGCTGCCCTAATAATACTCTCCTCGTATTTTGTTACATTTTTATCTGTTTATTAATTTAATTTGACTTTTTTGATAAGTGAGTGGGGTCTCTTTATTTCCCATTACTGTACTTCCTCTTACTTCTTCCTAATGAACACCTTAATATTCTTTGGAAGCTTCAAGAGTTTCAAGTCAGTGGCCCCTTTGGTGGGCTTATTATTATTATTATTATTATTATTATTATTATTATTATTATTATTATTATTATTATTATTATTATTCACAAAATGAACCCTATTCCTATGGAATAAGCCCACCATTGACCCGAAATCAGAATATGGTGTTCATTTGAAAGAAGGTAATGAGAAATACAGTCATTAGAAAAATAGGTAAGTTATCTAACTAACAAATAAATAAATAAATAAATGATAATAATAATAATAATAATAATAATAATAATAATAATAATAATAATAATAATAATAATCTTGTAAGATGAAGCTGGGGGTGGGTAGGTGGGTGAGTGACGAAGGGATGGAATTCAGTGTAAATATCTATCTATCTATCTATCTATCTATCTATCTATCTGTAGACTGCTGGGAACAAGTCGTTTTCGATAAAGGACACTGCTTTTGATGCCTCTCTGTGACAGATTGATTCTTTTTCCCCGGGTGTTGTGCCCCCCTGCGGCGGCGGCGGTGGCGAATCTTTGATGGTTCCAACGCAGCAAAGGCGTCGATGCTCGCGAGTCTCGCTTTTGTGTTTTGATTTTGGGGGTTTTTATTTTTTATCAGTCGATGCTGTCGACTGCCTATTGTCATCTCGTGCGATTCCCGGAAAGACGTTTATTGGGTATGGATTCCCCCCCGTCGAGGATTCCAGCCTCGTCCTCGTTCTCACGCGCGCTTTGGTAGATTGCATGTTTTCAGTTTAGGGACCTCTCTCTCTCTCTCTCTCTCTCTCTCTCTCTCTCTCTCTCTCTCTCTCTCTCTCTCTTTTCTACGTATAGAAAAGGAAAAAGTTCTTGGAGATTGTAAGCATATCATATAAGAATTTCAGTCGCCCATTCTCACTCACGCTTTAGTTACTTGCATGTTTTCGTTTTAGGCTCTCTCTCTCTCTCTCTCTCTCTCTCTCTCTCTCTCTCTCTCTCTCTCAAGTATAAAAATGAAAAAGTTCTTGGAGATGTCGTAAGCATATTATACAAGAATTTCAATCCCCCATTCTCACACAAGCTTTTAGGGACCTCTCTCTCTCTCTCTCTCTCTCTCTCTCTCTCTCTCTCTCTCTCTCTCTCTCTCTCTCTCTCTCTCTCTCTCCTACGTATAAATAGGAAAAAGTTCCTGGAGACGTTGTAAGCATATTACACAAGAATCTCAATCCCTCATGACTAATACAATCTTTCTCTAGGATAGCTTGTTCCAAGAAGCAGCTACCTGATATTCAGACCTGTATATCGACTCCGCATCAAGGCTGACTGCCTTGCAATGCAAGCCTTACCAAACCAGCTGGTCCGCTGGTGTAGTGGTTAGTGTCGTGGCATGCCACTCAGATGTCGCAGGGGGTTCGCGTCTCCTCCAGGGCGATGAAAAAAATCACTGGCTCTGCATCGTGATCAGTTACTGCTGCAGTGTGTGGTCTGCTGCGGTGGGAGGTTGAAGGCAGTATTCCTTGGAAGCTTAAAGAATTTCAAGTCAGTGGCCCCTTTGGTGTGCTTGTTCTAAGTGAATGGGTTTCATCTACTGAAATAATAATAATAATAATAATAATAATAATAATAATAAAGACCTGAAAATCGAAATAAGAAGGATATGGAATATGCCAGTGGAAATTGTAGCCATAATCATAGGAACACTAGGCACGATCCCAAGATCCCTGGAAAGGAATCTGGAAAAACTAGATGCCGAAGTAGCTCCAGGACTCATGCAGAAGAGTGTGCAACTAGAAATAGCGCACACAGTGAGAAAAGTGATGGACTCCTAAGGAGGCAGGATGCAACCCGGAACCCCACACCATAAAAACCACCCAGTCGAATAGGATGACTGGGATACAACCCCACCCCCCGCCCCAAAAATAATATTGTCATTCCTAAATGTATGAAGAATCTTGTAAGCATCACTTCAAGCACACAAACACTCACACACAAGCAAACGTCATAGGACAAAGCCAGACGTCCTCCCCTCACAGGGAGGTTCTGATAACAGTCATCTGCATAAAGATGTGCAGCCTGGCCTGATGCCGATGGTTGATGATGGAAATTTCTGAGCTCGGGGGAGAGAGGTACCTGACGCATTGATGACAGGTGTTGAAGCGTTGCCGTGATGGATCTCCAGATCCGCTCGTCGTGTCCTTAAAGGTCCGCATTACATATCATCATCATTACAGTCACCGTTATGTCCCGTGGACTGTATGGCAACAATGGAATTCGGCTCCTTCGCAGGGCACCTGGTGAGAGGGAAAAAATGTATCTGCCTTTGATGGTTGTTGAGAAGGAAAACATATCTTGTATCTACCTATGGAGGGTTGCTGAGAGGGAAAAAATTTGTATCTACCTGTTGAGAGGGGAAAAATTTATTTACCTGTGGAGGGTTGATGGGAGGGAAAAAATCTTGTATCTACATGTGGAGGGTTGTTGAGAGGGAAAAAATCTTGTATCTACCTGTGGAGGGTTGTTGAGAGGGAAAAAATCTTGTATCTACCTGTGGAGGGTTGATGGGAGGGAAAAAATCTTGTATCTACATGTGGAGGGTTGTTGAGAGGGAAAAAATCTTGTATCTACCTGTGGAGGGTTGTTGAGAGGGAAAAAATCTTGTATCTACCTGTGGAGGGTTGTTGAGAGGGAAAAAATCTTGTATCTACCTGTGGAGGGTTGATGGGAGGGAAAAAATCTTGTATCTACATGTGGAGGGTTGTTGAGAGGGAAAAAATCTTGTATCTACCTGTGGAGGGTTGTTGAGAGGGAAAAAATCTTGTATCTACCTGTGGAGGGTTGATGGGAGGGAAAAAATCTTGTATCTACATGTGGAGGGTTGTTGAGAGGGAAAAAATCTTGTATCTACCTGTGGAGGGTTGTTGAGCGGGAAAAAAATCATGTATCTACCTGTGGAGGGTTGTTGAGAGGGAAAAAATGTTGTATCTTCCTGTGGAGGGTTGTTGAGAGGGAAAAATTGTATTTGCCTGTGGAGGGTTGTTGAGAGGGGAAAAAAAATCTTGTACCTACGTGTGGAGGATTGTTGAGAGGGAAAAAATTTTTATCTACCTGTGTGGAGGGTTGTTTAGAGGGGAAAAAATCTTGTATCTACTTGTTGAGGGTTGTTGAGAGGGATAAAATCTTTTATCTACCTGTGGAGGGTTTTTGAGAGGGGAAAAAATCTTTTATCTTCCTGTGGAGGGTTGCTGAGAGGGAAAAAATCTTGTATCTACAAGTGGAGGGTTGTTGAGAAGGAAAAATCTTGTATCTACCTGTGGAGGGTTGTTTAGAGGGAAAAATCTTGTATCTGCATGTGGAAAGTTGTTGAGAGGTAAAAAATCTTGTATCTTCCTGTGGAGGGTTGTTGAGAGGGAAAAAATCTTTTATCTACCTGTGGAGGGTTTTTGAGAGGGGAAAAAATCTTTTATCTTCCTGTGGAGGGTTGCTGAGAGGGAAAAAATCTTGTATCTACAAGTGGAGGGTTGTTGAGAGGGAAAAATCTTGTATCTACCTGTGGAGGGTTGTTTAGAGGGAAAAATCTTGTATCTACATGTGGAAAGTTGTTGAGAGGTAAAAAATCTTGTATCTACCTGTGGAGGGTTGTTGAGAGGGAAAAAATCTTGTATCTACCTGTGGAGGGTTGTTGAGAGGGAAAAAATCTTGTATCTACCTGTGGAGGGTTGTTAAGAGGGAAAAATCTTGTATCTACCTGTGGAGGGTTGTTGAGAGGGAAAAAATATTGTATCTACCTGTGGAGGGTTGTTGAGAGGAAAAGAATCTTGTATCTACCTGTGGAGGGTTGTTGAGAGGGAAAAATCTTGTATCTACATGTGGAAAGTTGTTGAGAGGGAAAAAATCTTGTATCTATCTTTGGAGGGTTGCTGAGAGGGAAAAAATTTGTATCTGTGGAGGGTTGTTGAGAGGGAAAAAATCTTGGGTCTACCTGAGGAGGGTTGTTGAGAGGGAAAAAATCTTGTATCTACCTGTGGAGGGTTGTTGAGAGGGAAAAAATCTTGTATCTACCTGTGGAGGGTTGTTAAGAGGGAAAAATCTTGTATCTACCTGTGGAGGGTTGTTGAGAGGGAAAAAATATTGTATCTACCTGTGGAGGGTTGTTGAGAGGAAAAGAATCTTGTATCTACCTGTGGAGGGTTGTTGAGAGGGAAAAATCTTGTATCTACCTGTGGAGGGTTGTTGAGAGGGAAAAAATCTTGTATCTATCTTTGGAGGGTTGCTGAGAGGGAAAAAATTTGTATCTGTGGAGGGTTGTTGAGAGGGAAAAAAATCTTGTATCTAGAACTGTTCGTTATAGATTTATTTTTGTAACTTGACATTTTAACAAAAATATTTGAAGGAAGCTGATGCTGGGAGCGAGTGGTGGAAGAGAAAGAAGAAAAATTTGGGCGGGGAGGCCAAAGGGGGTGGGTTTACCAGCTGGGAGGTAATAGGATTTGGGGGGGGAGGGGGTTAGGAGAGGAGTTAAGATTTAAGAGTAGGTAGGTACCCCCTTCCCCTCCCCTCTCTCCCTCTCTCCCTCTCTCCCTCTTCCATCTCGAAGAATCTCTCGAGTTGGCTCCCACGGCCCTGGAGGCATATTATGTGTTTGTCAGAGGCATCAGAAGGTGGACCGAGATTCATTTGTTTCTTGAACAAGTACCTTCGACGGATGGCGTTCCTCAGGAGTCCTTCTTCTTCTTCTTCTTCTTCCTCTCTCTGACGGCGTCTCTCCGTCGTTTATGGGGTGGTAATCGGTCCGTTAGAGGAGAGCTTCAGTCTCTCTCTCTCTCTCTCTCTCTCTCTCTCTCTCTCTCTCTCTCTCTCTCTCTCTCCGGCGTTCCGTTTCGCGTGATGGCTTCTGGAAACCTCCTCTTGGCTGTGGCTTCCGAGAGGTTGGCGAGGTCAGGTTTTCGCTGGCATCTGGACCGACTGAGACCCTCTTGCTCTGGTGGTGTTGGCATGATTAGGCTGATGCTCTCTCTCTCTCTCTCTCTCTCTCTCTCTCTCTCTCTCTCTCTCTCTCTCTCTCTCCCGTGAGTGTGTGTGTGTGTGCTTGAACCCATAATACTATGCTCTCACCCTTCCTGCGAACTGGTAATTTTTTTTTTACAGCTCCCATTAATCGTACTCCGTCCGTTTAATGGTACTTTTTCCGTTACGGCTCTCTCTCTCTCTCTCTCTCTCTCTCTCTCTCTCTCTCTCTCTCTCTCTCTCTCTTTCTTAAACACGAGATGTTCTTCCCAATTGAGAGATTCGCGAAGTAAATAAATCAGCTGAATACTTTAGACTTTTTTTTATATAGATTACCGCTTAATCTAAGGGGTTACTGCCGTCAGTGCACCTCATGCGGTGCACTGTAGGTATTGCTTGAGGTACTATGCAGCGTGCCTTCCTTAGGCTCCTAGCTGCATCCCCTTTCGTTCCTTTTACTGTACCTCCTTTCATATTCTCTTTCTTCCATCTGACTTTTGCGCCCTCTCCTAACAATTGATTCATAGTGCAACTGCTTTGAGGTTTTCCTCCTGTTACACCTTTCAAACCTCTTACTGTCAATTTCCGTTTCAACACTGAATGGTCTTATAGATCCCAGTGCTTGGCCTTTGCCCTAAATTCTATATTCCATTCAATTGTATTCAAACTATGCAGGCTTTTCGTATGGACTTGTTAACACGTATAAAAGTCAGGGATTTGGAAGAAGTCAAACGAAGAATAGTGAGAGAAATTAGCAAAAGAGGAAAAATGGCCGAGATAAGTAATGAAACGAAGACCAAATGAAGAAAGATTATTTGACGGAAGTCGAGGGCCAACGCGCAGAATTTTGGCTGAACAACAGCGATAATACTCTACGGTATTTACACGTATGATTTCAATTCAAACTTCGAAGCAGTCGAGTTTTCTGTGCAGCGTACAATCAAGGCCGCCGAAAATAGATCTATCTTTCGGTGGTCTCGGTATAATGCTGTATGAGCCGCGGACCATGAAACTTTAACGACGGCCCGGTGGTGGCCTATCCCATATCGTTGCCAGGAGCACGATTATGGCTAAATTTAACCTTCAGCGAAATAAAAACTACTGAGTCTAGAGGGCTTCAGTTTGGTATGTTTGATGTTTGGAGGGTGGATGATCAACATACCAATTTGCAGCCCTCTAGCCTCCTCAGTAGTTTTCAAGATCTGATGGTGGACAGAAAAAGTGCGGACGGTCAGACAAAGCCGGCACAATAGTTTTCCTTTACAGAAAACTAAAATAAGCAAATCTTGTGTGATTGGATTGTGAGGAATTTTCCCAAGCCTGACTCCGCCTTAGCAATAAAATTTCTGCGTTATTTTGCAATGATGTCTAATCGTAGGATATTTATAAATGTCATTATATGAATAAGCAATGATTTCTTTAAACACTTGGAACATTTATCAATGTCTTTATGTGAATAACAGAATCGGATTGTATACACAAAAAGATACGAACTGCTTACTTTGAAAAATATTCCTGTCAACAATATGAGATTCGCGTTCCGCAAGAACTTAATTTCATTTTGAAAATTTCACTGCAAAATAGACAGTATGGGGGTGATAATAAATTCCAGGTTTGCTTATTTTAGGTTAAATGTCTTGTCTCAAATTATTATTATTATTATTATTATTATTATTATTATTATTATTATTATTATTATTATTATTATTATTATTATTATATTTTAAAGCTGTTGCTTATTCAAATTTGTTGTTCTTTTATCCCGACAAGTTTGATCCCGGAATTTTGTTTTGTGGAATTTTTTAAAAACTAAAGTAGAAGACATTTCATATCTCGAGCCTCATTCATTCCTGTTGTGAAAACAGTGTTTAATCTGTCGTAGAAAAAAAAAAAAAGCGATGACGGGAACAGCAGCTCTGGAGAGAAATAATAGATGCAGATAACTACACCTGTATTTTGCTATGATTTTTAAATAGAGTCTTCCAGCTCTGTCAGATATGAACACCTCCCTGCGATTCATGTAATCATAATACTACGTTCTGTATAAACATTATCATCATCCTTGTTGGCGCCATTCCCGTTCTCTGCTTCCTCCTCCTCCTCCTCCTTCTTCTTCTTCTTCTTCTTCTTCTTCTTCTTCTTCTTCTTCTGTTCTCCACGATTATTGTCATGGCATCTCCGATGTCTTGTGTAACTGTTCTCTGCTTCCTCCTCCTCCTCCTCATCTTCCTCCTCCTCCTCCTCCTCCTCTTCTTCTTCTTCTTCTTCTTCTTCTTCTTCTTCTTCTTCTTCTTCTTCTTCTTCTTCTTCTTTTTCATGTCTACGATTATCGTCATGGCATCTCCGAAGTCTCGTGTAACAGTATTTCCGAAGTACCATCGCAGCCATCTTGAACTTCTGATTCTAATCTCCCAGGCTACGTATGAACCCGCGCACGCGCAGAGCCAGAGCCCAAACCTCAATACAATCCATACTAATGAAATCCACCTTCATTGCTAATGTGCCAACTCCATCTCCCCATTGCGTCCCATGTTATGTACGTCCGTGCATATGATTCTGTGTTATGAGCCTGTGTCGGCGTGCGTGTTTGTGTGTGTGTGTGTGTGTGTGTGTGACGCGGTGTGCTGGAGGCTACATCTCTCCCATCTTTGTGCTGGGGTAATTACCAGCCCTGGGGCATTCCCCCCGCGGGGACCCTTTGCCCCTGCGTGTGAACCCTCCTCACTCATTCACAGACCCTCCTGTAGTTCTAGATGCCTCCTTCCCTCCCTCCTACTTTTCCTCCTCCTCCTCCTCCCGATAGCTGCTACATCTATCTAGTCAGTCATTCCATCTTTCCGCCTCCTCCTCCTCCTCCTCCTCCTCCTCCTCCTCCTCCTCCTCCTACCCTTCATGAGTATTGCTTATTTCAGGCTGAGGAGGATCTTACAGTTCTTCTGGCCAGTTCACATGAGTCTGTCGTTCCATTGTTTATTTATCTACCCGATTCCCCACTTTTTCACGTCATGCCACAATTCCAAGTCGTCTAAAGCGGGGTTAGTGCCGTCAGTGCACCTCATTTGGTGCACTGTAGGCATTGCTTAAGGGTCTTTGCATCGTCCCTTCGGCCCCTAGCTGCAACCTCTTTCATTCCTTTTGCTCTACCTCCGTTCATATTCTCTTTCTTCCAGCTGACTTTCCACCCTCCCTAACAACTGTTTCATAGTGCAACTTAATGTCAATTTCCGTTTCAGCGTTGAATGACCTCATAGGTCCCAGTGCTTGGCCTTTGGCCTAAATTGTATATTCTACTGTATTTTAAACGTGTCTCTCCCGCCTCCTTTGAAATTTATTCTAACGCCTATACCGTTTCATCCCAAACTCATCCTTCCAGCATACGTGGAATCGCTCTCTCTCTCTCTCTCTCTCTCTCTCTCTCTCTCTCTCTCTCTCTCTCTCCTTATGTCTTCACCCTCTATCCTTCTGTTTCCCACCCCCACTCGACCTCCCCCCCCACTCCCCATTCAACCCCCGAGTCCTCCATCATTATGCTACCACAAGGCGGCATCCTCGGGCGGAACGGCCACGCTTCGGAGCCCGAAGGGCCACCGAGGAAATCAAAGTGATTCCTGAGAAATGCTGGAAGAATTCCTACTTCAGGATTAGTCATATCCTTAATGGGGATTGAATTAAATGTAGACTTTAGGCCACAGGCCAAGCACTGGGACCTATGAGGTCATTCAGCGCTGGAACGGAAATTGACAGCAAGGAGGCTCGAAAGGTGTAACATGAGGAAAAGCTTTTGAAGCTGCACTATGAACCAATTATTAGGAGAGGGTGGAAAGTCAGATGGAAGAAGGAGCATATGAACGGGGGTACAGTTAAAAGTAATGAAAGGGATTGCAGCTATGGGCCATGGAAGGCACGCTGCAAAGGACCTTAAGTAATGCCAACAGTGCACCGCCTACGGGGGCCATATCCTTAGTGAGGTCCTTAGATTGTTTCTTCGTGGGTCCTCCAACTCCTTTCAGCAGCTCCCCCTCGCCCCTAATGCTCTGTTGGGCTGCTGGCAACAGAATGAATTGATTTGGCGCGGAGCAAGACATTCCATCGACTTCTACATTATTACTTGGATTTCCCTTCGGTCTCGTGTGGATGACGCATCCCTGGATGATGGTACCCGGGTGACAGTTGTCACTGATTTCGCGAAATTGTCACCAAATTGTTGTTCTCCGGCTGCACTGTGACTTCCTGTGGGCGGGGTTCACGAGTTCCATCGTCGCCGTCCTCCGCTTGGATGCCATCCACTCTTCATTGGTCGATTCTTTGGAGTGGATGAGTCCAGAGGTCCGCATCAAGCCTCTTGACCCCTCAAACACCTCGTGCCACACCAACGGGCTACCGCTGAGGAAGGGCCCGTTCTGGCATAAAGCTGGCTTTTTAAGCTAGACCAGCCATCGTGTTAGCAATCTAGATTCAAAGGAGGCTGCGGGAATATGTAGCAGGGAGATATGTGTCTCATTATTTACAACATTACACGGTCTTATTTACAATGGACGTTTTCGTATCCCACAGTGTTTGACATGTATCTAACTGTCCTTTGAATTTTAATAAAAATTGTTCCAACTTTTTACAAACCTTATTGCCTATTTACCGAATGCATGTTTGCTAGAAGCCTCAGGAGACTTTGACAAAAGCTTCTGAACCAACACAAAAGGCCTGATTATGTCTCCGAGGGTCAGAGTTGAAGCAGACACAATGTCCTTCTCTTGACATCTTTCAGGAGCCTTCTTCGGCGTCCGTCACAAATTGGTTTCATTGCCGACGCAAGGACAATTGATTCAAGCGCTGACGACCTCCAAGAGTATTTCCTCTGCCTACAAAGAAGGCTTGGACTTCTGTGTGCTGTGATATCGAGCACATTTATATTATACGCAGCCTTTTGTGAAGAATCAAAATGTTAGATTGTATCCAAATCCTCACCGATATCCACCTCTGGATGGGCCATTCCACAATGATTTTCTCAAAGTTCTCTCAAAATCCATTCGTCATTCTCGAGGTATTTATTTTCCTTTCACTCAGGTGCAGGGAGAGGGCGAGCACTCAAAAGTCCCCAAATCTTGCAGCCTTGTGTACTTTGGAACAGTTATCAATGGATGGAGGTCCACTAATTCCAGTTCTCTCCATATACAGGTGACTGATCTAAACATCAAAACCTTGACTGTGACTTTTACCTTTGACTGTGACCTTTACCTTTGACTTTTAAATGTAAATTTTGGTTCGTTCATTAGGCATTATATCAGCATAAAAATATCCACAAATATGCATTTGGGCTTCAGGCATTTAAGCGGATGAAGAATTCCATTATCTGCACAATGGCTGGTGTGGCTTCCATGGCAACAAATCGTGACTTGGAGTCGGTTTCTCCCAAGAAAATGAATGAATGATCGTGTTTTCACCAAGTGACTTCTGTAACCACTTGAGGTCCCTAGCTGGAAATTAATCGTCTGCAGTCTGTATTTTTAATTATATTTTTTTATTTTTTTTACTATTATTCTCCATATAATTACTGTCATTACCTTTATCATGAATTCTATTTTTTCTGCTTCTTCAGCAACTGTGTGGATATTGCAGATTATTATTTTTATATATATCATGTTATCTTATGTATCTAGATTGCGTGTATTGTATTTGTAAAGCCATGTATATGGCCCTGATCTGCAATAAAGAATATTATTATTATTATTATTATTATTATTATTATTATTATTATTATTATTATTATTATTATTATTATTATTATTATTATTTCAGACCAGTTAGCCCGTTCTAGTAAAGCCTAGCCAACAAACGTACAAACTCAAACACGAGTGAAAACAAAAATTATAATAATTATCATCCTGTCTGTTACACCGTTGAAGTATTTGTGAAAGAAGCCAGCAGGTTTATTCGAGAAGAGACCATTTCAGATCTTTTGGAACTTACTAATTCCAGCGCATCATCTCAGATAATTGTCTCAACTTATACAACAGCAAGGAAGGAGGATTCCTTGTCCTTTGGTTCAGACGTCTCCTGAGTGTCCTCGTCCTTCGGCCAATTCATTGTCACTGTCCTCGGGCGCTCCCCGAGGGCTCCGATCCTTCGGAGGACCCTCTCGCTATTTCATGATTGTCTTTTCGTTTGATATGTTGCCTGCAATTAAACCTAACTCTTTGCTCACTCCTTCTTCAGGTTTTTATGTTTTGTGCTGTTTATGCTGAATGCGTTTTTTTTATATATATAACTGTCATTCACCTTTATACAGGAGTGAAAAACGAGTTGGAATTGAAAGGTGGAAATTGTTTGTAGCCTTTCGTTGTCATTCTTTCTTTATTACTTATTTCAAGTTATTCATTATGTCACAAGGTTTTTCTTAACAGGCTGTGTTTGAAGGAAAGGCCAGTTATTATACACACACACACACACACACACACATATATATATACATATATATATATATATATATATATATATATATATATATATATATATATATATATATATATATATATATATATATATATATATATATATTACAAAGTTTATATTTGAAGTACTGGATTGTGGATAAACCTAATGTGCTGTAAACTTCCAAAATACTAGCTGTTCATACACTTGCAGAGCAAGGTTACCAGCAAGGCTTTTTAAAACTTTTCAGCCCACGTTGTACCTGACAAGTCTGTGTGTTACTCAAGCATTCCTGTCCAGTACACTGCCTTCACGCCATCAGTCCAGTGCGTTCTGTTTCTCCATTCCCTGCCTTTTGACACTTTTGATTACAAGCACTTTTCAACAAGTTGTTCTTCACTCTCTCTACCACAGCTGATACGTCCTTTCACCTGTGCTAAGCCTTTTATCGTCTCTACCCCGTAAGGGGGTTAGTGCCGTCATACACCTCATGCGGTGCAATGTAGGCATTACTCAAGGGTCTTTGCAGCGTCCCTTCCTTAGGCCCCTAGCTGCAACTGCTTTCATTCCTTTTACTGGACCACCTTTCGTATTCTCTTTCTTCCATCTTACTTTCCTCAACCCTCTCCTAACAGTTGATTCGTAGTGCTTCAACTGCTTTGAGGTTTTCCTCCTGTTGCACCTTTCAAACTTTTAACTGTCAGTTTCCGTTTCAGCGCTGAATGGCCTTAGTTGCCCCAGTGCTTGGCATGTATGCCTGAAACCTATAAATCAGTCAATCCATTTATCGCTTCTAAGAATATCGACAGTTCCCACCTTTTCTGTTTTTCTTACCAACATATGTTCAGTTAGTTAAACTCATCAGCCTCTATTTTGTTCTTTGGTTTACATTCAGCAGTCACACTTCTTCCACAAGGAGAGTTTACAGTCCTTCCATCATTGGCTTCCGTAGATGCTGCAGTGTCCATCTAGTTCCTCTCTTTGATTTACCCTTTCTCTCACCTTGCCATCATCAGTATATTGTATATGGCTAATCCCAAATACCTGTGCAGTTCGTTCGCTTTCCTTCCTCTGCTATCTGGATTCAGAGTCATTGCTTCAACTTCCTTTGTTTCCATTCGTCATCAAAACCTTTTGGTAGTTCCTTCTTTCTCTTTTTGCAAACACTTTTAACCGTCACTGGCTTCAGCAGTTTCTCTTCACTGACCCCAGTTAGTATTGTGTCATCTGCAGACGTCAGCTGGTCCACTCTGTGTTCATAACCCTTTTTTTTATCCCTGTATTTTGATCTTCTCTCATCACGCCTTCCGTCGAATTGAAATATTCACGGATGCGTAACGCCTTTGTTGCAGACCATTTTAGTTTCCTGTCGAAGAAAACTATTGTGCCGGCTTTGTCTGTCCGTCCGCACTTTATTCTGAATTCTGACCGCGCTTTTTCTGTCCGCCCTCAGATCTTAAAAACTACTGAAGCTAGAGGGCTGCAAATTGGTATGTTGATCATCCACCCTCCAATCATCAAACGTTCCAAATCGCAGCCCTCTAGCCTCAGTAGTTTTTATTTTATTTAAGGTTAAAGTTATAGCCATAATGGTGCATCTGGTAACGAGATAGGCCAGACCACCACCGAGCCGTGGCTAAAGTTTCATGGGCAGCGGCTCATACAGCACTATACCGAGACCACCGAAAGATATATCTGTTTTCTGTGGCCTTGATTATACTCTGTAGAGGCTGTACAGAAAACTCGATTGCGCCGGAGACTCTCCGGCACATTTTTAATTGTTTTTTCACTAAATCAGTCACTCTCCCATTTAACATGCTTATTTATGTTTGGCTTCCATCTAACTTCGTTTCTGTCGACAGAATGCATTCCACACCATTCTGTACCACGCAGCCTCTACCAACATGTCTCAGTCAGCTATGTTGGTTCAGACTTTTCACGTGATGGCCTCATAACCAAAGCATGGTCCGCACATGTTCCCCCATTCAGAGCTTCTGTCACCTGTCGTGTTTCTCAGTCAGAATTCTGTGATGCGCTTCTCGTGTGGTGGGCAGGGTTGTTTCGTTGTAAGTCATAGTTTCCTCTGGCCATATTAATCTTCTGTTGAACGAGTGATAAGTCAAGATCATCTCCGTCCAACTCAAAAGACACACGCGCGCGAATCCTGACAAGGGCAGAAACGATGCAATTATATTGAATTCCCCGTGTGAGAGTTATTCCCGTGTTAAAGTGAACGCGATATGAAGGGGGTATTTGTGGCTTGATATTTGAGGATATTGAGGGGTATTTGTGGCTTGGTATTTGAGGTTATTGAGGGGTATTTGTGGCTTGGTATTTGAGGATATTAAGGGGTATTTGTGGCTTGGTATTTGAGGATATTAAGAGAGTATTTGTGTCTTGATATTTGAGGATATTAATGGGCATTTGTGGCTTGATATTTGAGGATATTGAGGGGTATTTGTGGCTTGATATTTGAGGATATTGAGGGGTATTTGTGGCTTGATATTTGAGGATATTAATGGGCATTTGTGGCTTGATATTTGAGGATATTGAGGGGTATTTGTGGCTTGATATTTGAGGTTATTGAGGGGTATTTGTGGCTTGGTATTTGAGGATATTAAGGGGTATTTGTGGCTTGGTATTTGAGGATATTAAGAGAGTATTTGTGTCTTGATATTTGAGGATATTAATGGGTATTTGTGTCTTGATATTTGAGGATATTAATGGGCATTTGTGGCTTGATATTTGAGGATATTAATGGGTATCTGTGGTTTGATATTTGAGGATATTAATGGGCATTTGTGGCTTGATATTTGAGGATATTAATGGGTATTTGTGGCTTGATATTTAAGGATATTAATGGGTAATTGTGGCTTGATATTTGAGGATATTAATGGGTATTTGTGTCTTGATATTTGAGGATATTAATGGGTATTTGTGTCTTGATATTTGAGGATATTAATGGGTATTTGTGGCTTGATATTTGAGGATATTAATGGGTATTTGTGTCTTGATATTTGAGGATATTAATGGGTATTTGTGGCTTGATATTTGAGGATATTAATGGGTATTTGTGGCTTGATATTTGAGGATATTAAGGGGTATTTGTGTCTTGATATTTGAGAATATTAATGGGTATTCGTGGTTAGGGGTAGTTGTGTCTTGATATTTGAGAATATGAAAAAAAAATTACGTCATTGTGTCAAAGAATGTGATTTGCCACTCTCTTATAGAAGCGAAATTATTAAATGTTTTCGTTAGAAAGGTTTTTCGTACATAATTATTTAGACGTGCAAAATTGTCCTTAATCCTGCATCTGTCGCTGGTTCATCATTACTTTTGTTGTGTTTGTTTATTTGTCTGTCGTTTTTAGTTTTCCGTAAAAGAAAACTATTATAGAGGCGGCTCTTAGTGTCTGTCCATCCGCACTTTTTCTGTCCGCCCTCAGATCTTAAAAACTGCTGAGGCTAGAGGGCTGCAAATTGGTATGTTGATCATCCACTCTCCAGTCATCAAACTTGCCAAATTTCAGCCCTCTAGCCTCAGCAGTTTTTATTTTATTTAAGGTTAAAGTCAGTCATGATCGTGCCTCTGGCAGCGTTATAGGTGCCAACAACACAGGCCACCACCGGGCTGTGACTGAAAGTTTCACGTTCCCCGGCTGACAGCTTCATGTGCAATGGCTGAGAGTTTCATACAGCATTATACACTACAGAAAACTCGATTGCGCCAAAGAAACTTCGGCGCCTTTTTTGCTAGTTCTTATTTTTTGATGGTTACTAAGACGGATGCACAAGTGCTCCTCATGCGGTGCGCTGTAGGCATTACTTAAGGCTCTTTGCAGCGTCCCTTCGGTCCCAAGTTGCAACCCCTTTCGTTCCTTTCACTGTACCTCCGTTCATATTCTATGTCTTCCGTCTTACTTTCCACCCTCTCTTAACAAATGTTTCATGGTGCAACTGCTTTGAGGTTTTCCTCCTGTTACACCTTTCAGACATTTTTACAGTCAGCTCCCGTTTCAGCACTGAATGACCTCGTAGGTCCAATCTCTTGGCCTTTGGCCTTAAATTCTGTATTCTATTCTATTTATATTCTTTTATTTCTTTATTCAGGAATAAAAGTGACTGACACAGTAATCATTGCTGTGATCAAAGTACTCGACATTACTTCTTTATTTTTATAATAATTATCATTGTCGCTGTTTCTGTCAATTTTGCTCTCACCATTAGCACGCCGTAGCACTCAGCGACTGTCATGATGATTAAAAGTGATCGTGTTGTTCTCAAGTCACGAATGACCTCGTTCTGTAAGGGTGTTTGCTACATTTCTCTCTCAGTGTAGCTTCTCATTCTTCCCCTGTTCTTGATTCCTTTCTGGAATCTTGCTGTCAACCTCTCTGACTATTGCTTTTTAGTGTGCAGTCGTGGGCTTTTCGCCCAGTTCCACCTGTACTGGATCTCTCTGTCTTGCTGTCCAGTCACTCGAACTCACTTTTTTACTGTCTTAAATTCTGAAGTATTATTATTATTATTATTATTATTATTATTATTATTATTATTATTATTATTATTATTATTATTATTATTATTATTATTTCAGTAGATGCAACCTATTCACACCAAAGGGGCCATCGACGCGAAATTCTTTAAGCTTGCAAAGAATGTTGGTCTCAGCCTCCCACCTCAGACCCCACACTGCAGCAGTAACTGATCATGATATAGAGCCAGTGATTTTTCATCGGCCTTGGGCAGGCGCGAACCCGCCACACCTGAGTGGCGCGCCGCGACACTAAGCAATATATCAGGGGACCAGCAATGGCCGAAAGTGTCTTAGAACCTGGCAAGACGGTCTAAATTTCACGAATAAAAAACTATGACTCGTGAATTTTCATTAATATTAACTGATGTCTAGTTATCAGGTTGTTTTTCTAGGCCAATAACATTTCATTCTTTGTTCTTCCTGATGCTGGAACCTTCCCCACCATCCACGTCCGAGAAGATCGTTTCCACGATTTCATTTTCTTTGTCAAGAGAGAACAGCGCAGAACGGCATTTCCTTCGGATGTGTTACAGCAGTTATTGTCACCATTAACTGCACTATCGCGTGCCACTTATCAGTGAATTGTTTCTTTGTGTCCTTTTTTTTTTTTTCTTCTGTGGCTCCCCAAATGGCCAATAAAACCTGACTTTGGTTTACAATGTTATAAACTACTTGAACAGAACGTCTGGAGACACGTTTGATGCTCTGTTACAGAGATCTTGTGTCTGTCACTATTATTATTATTATTATTATTATTATTATTATTATTATTATTATTATTATTATTATTATTATTATTATTATCATCTCAGTAGATGAAAGCTATTCACAAGGTACAAGCACACCAAAGGGGCCATTGACTTGAAATTCTTTAAGCTTCCAAAGAATGTTGGCTTCAACCTCCCACCGCAGCAGACCCCCCCAACACTGCAGCAGTAACTGATCATGACACATAGCCAGTGATTTTTCATCGCCCTGGGGCAGACGCGAACGCCCTGCGACATCTGAGTGGCAAGCCACGACGGTAACCACTATACCAGCGGACCAGCCCTGGATGTCTGACTTTTGAGGTCAAATTCTGTGTTACTGTCTCTGAGCTCTCGGAATTGGAATCTTCCATGACGGATGCACAGAGTTTGTTAATGTCATCTAATGCTAATTTACTGAAGCTTGTTTATCACTGCCTCGAACTGTAGTCAACAGTATTAGGCAGCTGATATCTAATGTATGGTCGTCAGTGTCTGATAGTCCAGTAACTGCGTTCTTCCGCCTCGTCACTGAAGTCTAATGTTTGTTTTTGTAATGCCTGGTGGTGACCGGTGTTCAGTGTCTGAACTGGTTTACCGAAAGGTGAATGTTACTGATCCCGTATCCAGTTCAATTCAGTTCAAAATAAATATCCAAACCCATCGAAGAAATTGATTAAACATCAACAAATCAGGAGAGACAATCCCAGAGTGAGCCTTCAGCTGCTATCTTGTTGATCTGACAAGAGGAGTGGCCGATTCAAGTGTTTCTTGAGCGTGAAATCAAAATGAAATTTTTTATACTTTTGCAGTTAGAAGTAGAAGCACTAGGATTGTTGTTTAGAAGGAGAAGCACTAGGATTGTTGTTTAGAAGGAGAAGCACTAGGATTGTTGTTTAGAAGTAGAAGCACTAGGATTGTTGTTCGGAGGATGACAGTGGTTATTTTTCTCTGGAATAGGATGATGCAAAATTGTGGGTGTAGTAATGTCTCCACTTATGAGAAATGAAGCTGCCCTCAGCTTCAATCAGTTCCTCGTTGGACGAGTCGGTAGAGTTCTCGGCTAGCACTCTGCAAGGCCCGAGTTCGAGTCTCCGGCCGGCCAATGAAGAATTAGAGGAATGTATTTCTGGTGATAGAAATTCATTTCTCGGTATAATGTGTTTCGGATTCCACAGTAAGCTGTATGTCCCGTTGCTAGGTAACCAATTGGTTCTTAGCCACGTAAAATAAGTCTAATCCTTCGGGCCAGCCCTCTCTAGGAGAGCTCTTCATCAGCTCCTCAGTGGTGTGGTTGAACTAAGGTATACTTAACTCGGCCTCAGTCGGGACATGGACCTGATCAGGGAATGGTATAGTCGGTGGGGTATGAGGCTGAACTCCGGTAAAACTAAAACACCGTTGATTAGCAGATCTCGTACAGATTTCCCACCCCGTCCGCCCCTTCAAGTGGATGGGACTTTGCTGATTGAGATTTAACTATTCCAGGTACAACTTTTGACTCGCATCTACTGTAACTTTTAAGAAACATCTAATGAAAGTTAGTTATTGTTCGTAAGGCCTCCTATATCTATAACAGTGATAAAATCAGTGCAACCTGTTTGAGGTCATTTCTCCTTCCTTGACTGGAATACTGTTCTCCGATGTGGATGTCTGCTTCTGCCTGAGATTTATCTCTCTTAGATAGAGTGGTTCGTGGTGGTAGGTTTCCGTTTCCTAACAGTAGCAGTTATGACTTGGACCATCGACGGGTGGTCTTTTTCATAAGTTGTGTTTCAACAGAGATCTCTCACATTCACAACTGATCCCTGATCCCCTTTATCTGCCGAGAGAGAGAGAGAGAGAGCAACCAGATTCGCTGAACAGCACCACCAATATGCAGTAAATGTGCCTCGCTGTCGAACTTCTCCAAAGTTCCAGAGGTTCTTTATTCCTCACAACGTTGGATTGTGGAACAGTCTTACTTCAGGTAATGTCGTGCAATTAGAACTTCAGAAGTTCAAGCGAAAATGCAATGCATTACTACCCTAACGCTATTCTTCTTGCATTTTAATACTTTTTGCCTATTTATCTATTTATTCATTTATCTGTTTCTTTTTTAATAGTGGGATCTCTTATTTCTCTATTTACCTTTACTGCCTCTTACCTCTTCCGAATGAACACCAGAATATTGTTTGGAAGCTTGAAAGTCAAGTCAGTGGCCCCTTTGGTGGGCTTGTTCCATATGAATAGGGTTCATCTTCAGCATAATAATAATAATAATAATAATAATAATAATAATAATAATAATAATAATAATAATAATAATAATAATAAAATAATTTCATGTTTCCAAGAGAGCCGGTAGGTGAAACAATTAGCAATCAGTTATAAAAGGCATCAAATCACAAAAGCTAGTACCTTAAGGAATCCTGCAGGAATACGACCTGGGGCTTTGAGTGTTTTGAAGTTACCATATTCACTTTCCTCCATCTAGCTTTCCAGCCTCTCCCGACTGTTGATTCATAGTGCAACTGCTTTGAGGTTTTCCTCCTGTTATACCTTTCAAACCTGCCTATTCTCAAGTTCCTTCCCAGCGCTGAATGACCTAATAGGTATATTCCATTCCATTCAAAAGGTTAAGATTCGTTTGGTACTCTCCCTTGGCATTTGAGTTTTATTTAGGTTTTTGGGGATTGTGCCCCTGGTTACATCAAGTGTCTCGGGTTTTTTCTGATGGCACCCCTAAGTGAAAGTGCCAGCGACAGTGCCTGTTATCGTGATGTTATCGAAGTCACTGGTATTATTTAATGTCATTAGTGTTATTATGTATTGTGAGTAGACATTTTATAATGATAAAAATATAATACTTGAAAAATGCGAAGAGAGAGCTGGTAGTTTGGGAAAGCTCATTATGCTACTGTAAAACTAAAATAATCAAAGGTTTGTTAGCTTACATGTTGCTAAAGATGATTGCAGTTATGTTGAAGTATAAAGTTTATCTACAGATATTATTATTATTATTATTATTATTATTATTATTATTATTATTATTATTATTATTATTATTATTATTATTCAGGAGATGAACCATGGTGCCTATTAGGAACAAGAGCAGGTAAAGGGAATTGCAGAAAGAGATCAGGCTTATGAAAAAGAAACAATAAATTGATGAATAGATAAAAATGTATTCCAGTGCGAGGGAAATAGCAAAGCATAATAGTATTACGAAAGCTTGGTACGAATACGTCGAACAGCGGCGTTCTTCCTCTTGCGTGATGCTGCTGCAGAGAACGTTATTTCGAAAAGCAGACTGAACGGAAGCCGATTTCTGCACTGTAGTCATGACTGAAGGTTCTCTGGAGCGTTCCTAAGGGCCCTAGCTGCGACCCCTTTCGTTCCTTTTCCAGTACCTGCTTTCATATTCTCTTTCTTCTATCTTACTTTCATCTACCCTCTCCTGACAATTGATTCATAGTGCTTCAACTGCTCTTCCCCGTGTTACACCTTTCAAACCTTTCACTGTCAGTTTCCGTTTCAGCGCTGAATGACCTCTCTCTCTCTCTCTCTGCTCCAAGCATCTGGCAGATGGCTGCCAGACCTCTTCCCTTGAATACCCTGCCGAGACTCGACGAACTCTGCGGTGACTCTTGAGTGAATGGAAATGTGAACAAAATAATAACAAAAACTTGTTCGAAAAGGGATGCAGAAGGAAAAATGAGAGTGAGAAGAAAGCGGAGGAGACGAAGAAGAGGGAGGAAGCAGTGGATGATGATAGTGATGAAAGCAGATGAAGAGGTGAAAAACACGACGTCCCAGGAAGCACAGTCGTGACTTCGAGATGTGATGTGATTTGACGCGGTCGGAGCAGCCTCTCTCTCTCCTCTCTCTCTCTCTCTCTCTCTCTCTCTCTCTCTCTCTCTCTCTCTCTCTACGTCGTATGCTTGCTAACAGGAGCAGTGTTCTGCTTTCACTGACATATATGAGTGTCTTGGGGGCATTAATTGCTAATTACTGGGTCCTGTCGAGTGGCTCGATAGTAATTTTTGTGTGTAATTCTACCTGTTTGCCTTGCTGTCATTCCATTAACCTGAGTCGTGTAAAAAAAAAAATTGACATTTCGTTCTTGTATTTGAAATGTTTTTTAGAGTAATGATTTATTGGTAATGTTCGTAGAAACTGAGGTAGTATAATTATGTTTATTTATTTAATTTATTTACTTATTTATTTATTTATTTATTTATTCATTCGTAGAAATTGACGTAGTGTAATTTATTTATTTATTTATTTATTTTTATTTATATATTTATTTATTTATTTATTTATAAGGCTAATGCCGCACACAGTGATTCCTTTCATGAGATTAATGACAAAAGATTTAAATAGCTTGGTGTATACAAACGAAGCTCTCCTAATGCTCCTGTTTTGAAACATTTTCTTTTGAGAGAGAGAGAGAGACCGACTATTCAGTTACCTGTGCACAGGTTAAAACATTTTCTTTCTTTCTTGAGAGAGAGAGAGAGAGAGAGAGAGAGAGAGAGAGAGAGAGATACCATTCAGTTACCTGTGCACAGTTTAAAACATTTTCTTTTGAGAGAGAGAGAGAGAGAGAGAGAGAGAGAGAGAGAGAGAGAGAGAGAGAGAGAGAGAGAGACCATTCAGTTACCTGTGCACAGGTTGAAACATTTCCTTGAGAGAGAGACAGGGAAGAGAGAGAGAGAGATACCATTCAGTTACCTGTGCACAGGTTAAAACATTTTCTTTAGAGAGAGAGAGAGAGAGAGAGAGAGAGAGAGAGAGAGAGAGAGAGAGAGATACCAATCAGTTACCTGTGCACAGTATAAAAAATTTTCTTTTGAGAGAGAGAGAGAGAGAGAGAGAGAGAGAGAGAGAGCATTCAGTTACCTGTGCACAGGTTGAAACATTTTCTTTTGAGAGAGAGAGAGAGAGAGAGATACTATTCAGTTACCTGTGCACAGGTTAAAACTCTTTCTTTTGAGAGAGAGAGAGAGAGAGAGAGAGAGAGAGAGAGAGAGAGAGAGAGAGAGAGAGAGAGACAATTCAGTTACCTGTGCACAGGTTAAAACTTTTTCTTTTGAGAGAGAGAGAGAGAGAGAGAGAGAGAGAGAGAGAGAGAGAGAGAGAGATAGAGAGAGAGTTACCTGTGCACAGGTTGAAACTTTTCTTTTGAGAGAGAGAGAGAGAGAGAGAGAGAGAGAGAGAGAGAGAGAGAGAGAGAGAGAGAGACCATTCAGTTACCTGTGCACAGGTTAAAACTTTTCTTTTGAGAGAGAGAGAGAGAGAGAGAGAGAGAGAGAGAGAGAGAGAGAGAGCATTCAGTTACCTGTGCACAGGTTGAAACATTTTCTTTTGAGAGAGAGAGAGAGAGAGAGAGAGAGAGAGAGATACTATTCAGTTACCTGTGCACAGGTTAAAGCCCAGAAACCCGGCCTCCCCCACAACTCCCCTGACCCTCTGCCGTCGTCGTCCTCCTCCTCCTCCTCTCCCTTATCCAAAGGTCCCAAACTACCGGATGTGGACAATTACAGCTTTTTACAGTTGATCTCGGGGCTCTATTTTTCCTGTTTTCTTCTCCGCTATAAACATATCATAAGCTTTGGAAAAACAAGTGGAGGAAGCGTCGCACGACACAGCACCTGCTTTCCTCTCCTTCTCCTTCTCCTTCTCCTTCTCCTTCTCCTTCTTCTTCATCTTCATCCTCATCTTCTTCGCTAAATAGTATGGGAGTCGTTTCCCATCGTCGGAGAGACGGCCGACCCTTGAGCGCAGATCGAAGGAAATGAATAAACCCGAGAAGAATGCGTTTCTGAAGCGCCGCGGGAGGAGGAGGAGGAGGAGGAGGTGGAGGAGGAGGATGATGCTGACGACGATGCCCCCGTCTCTTTTCCACATCCCTCCCCCCCCCCTTCGTATTCCATTCCCGCTGCCCTGCCCCCCTTAGAAACCTGTGTACTGCCGCCCTAAGTATTATTGTCGGTGCCCCCGGAATGCCTTCCCAAATACCGAGGACTTCTTCTTCTTCTTCTTCTTCTTCTTCTTCTTCTTCTTCTTCTTCTTCTTCTGCTGTCATGACGGTAATGAGGGCGATGTTTTGGAGGAGGGCTTCTACCTGGGATCTTTTATTCTTTATTATTGTTATTGTGTTTCGTTATCAAGATCTATTTTGAATATGCTTAGGAGTTTATTTTTGGATATGGTTAGGAATCTATTTTGAATAAGCTTAGATCTGTTTTGAATATGCTTAGGAGTTTATTTTGAATATGTTTAGGTGATCTATTTTGAATAAGCTTTGGAGTTTATTTTGGATATGGTTAGGTGATCTATTTTGAATAAGCTTAGTTTATTTTGGATATGGTTAGGTGATCTATTTTGAATAAGCTTAGGAGTTTATTTTGAACATGTTTAGGTGATCTGTTTTGAATACACGTATGCTTAAGAGATCTATTTGGATATTCTTAGGAGATTATGTTGAATAAGCTTAGATCTATTTTGGATATGCTTAGGAGTTCTATTTTGAATACTCGTATGCTTAGGAGATTATTTTGAATAAGCATAGATCTATTTTGGATGTGCTTAGGAGATCTATTTTGAATATGCCTAGGAGATCCATTTTGAATAGGCTTAGGAGATCTATTTTGAATAAGCTTAATAGATCCGTTTTGAATAACCTTAGGAGATCTATTTTGAATAACCTTAGGAGATCTATTTTGAATAAGCTTAGGAGATCTATTTTGAATAAGCTTAGGAGATCGTATTTGAATGTGCTTAGGAGATCTATTTTGAATAAACTTAGATCTTTTTTGAATGTGCTTAGGAGATCTATTATGAATGTGCTAAGGAGATCTATTATGAATAACCTTAGGTCCTCAGGAAATCAATTTTGAATCAGCATAAGAGACTTATAATTAGTATTGGCTAGAAAAAGATGATCGTACTGAAACTGCCAGAGAGAGAGAGAGAGAGAGAGAGAGAGAGAGAGAGAACTTGATGCTGGCAGCATCCTCGCAGGTGTAAGGAAACAACCCGGTGGCTTGAAGCTCTGGCGCTCTCGAAGAGATGAGAAGATCAAGTGATGATCTCTGTCGAATGACTTTCCCCTTTGAACGTCGCAAGAAAAAGCTTCCACCTCCAAGAGGTTTTACGAAGCAACACGAAATGAAAGAGATTAGAGAAGTATCTAAGGAAAGTCAAGTCGGCTAAATGGCGGTTGGGGAGGGGATGCCACCTACCGCCTTGCGGGAGCCCCCGAGCATAAATCTAGCAGACAAGTTCATCGTACGATAAGTTCTCATTCACGGAATCTCCCAAAACCTCGAGTGGTATTATAACAAAGCCAGAGGTCTCGCTTTTGTACCCTTCCCCCGGACCGTTTATTTATTCGTTTGTATCCGCCGTTGCGTAATCCGGAATGTCATTATTTATTTAGCCCGCAGTGAGATTTCTGGCGCGGTATTTATTTGTGCAAGTAATTTCCTCTTTTCAGTTCGTCCGCTGTGGGTCGGGTTCTTTGCATTATGTGGAAAAGTCTGTTAATATTCGCTTTCATCGTTGGTGCTTCTCTCTCTCTCTCTCTCTTTCTCTCTTTTCTCTTGGAATCTGATTGGCTGAAAATATGGCGAAGCTGTCAGTATTTTACCTGTCAGTTTTTATGCCTTTTGATTTTACCCAAGTTTGTACACTGTGCGGCGATGTCTCTCTCTCTCTCTCTCTCTCTCTCTCTCTCTCTCTCTCTCTCTCTCTCTCTCTCTCTCTCTCTCTCTATATATATATATATATATATATATATATATATATATATATATATATATATATATATATATATATATACATGTACATATATACATATAAATATATATATATATATTATATATATATATATATATATATATATATATATATATATATATATATATATATATATATATATATATATATATATATATATATATATATATATATGTGTGTGTGTGTGTGTGTGTGTGCGCATTAACGACGCGAGAACACCATTTAGATTAACTTTATGAACAATGAATAATAACAGAAAGAGAGATAAAAATATGGATAGAATGTTTCTGTCGCTGCAGTCACTTAGTTTTTTGACGAGAGAAGAGTGAAAGTAATGATAAGTAATTTTTGTATTTCTGTAACAGAGTAAAACAAGTAAACAAATGCGCCGGATCCTTCGGCGCAATCGAGTTTTCTGTACAGCCTCTACAGCGTATAATCAAGGCCACCGAAAATAGATCTATCTTCAGGTGGTCTCGGTATACTGCTGTATGAGCCGCGGGCCATGAAACTTTAACCACGGCTCGGTGGTGGCCTGTTCTATATCGTTGCCTGACGCACGATTATGGCTAACTTTAACCTTAAATGAAATAAAAACTACTGAGGGTAGAGGGCAGCAATTTGGTATGTTTGATGACTGGAGGGTGGGTGATCAACATACCAATTTGCAGCCCTCTAGCCTCAGTAGTTTTTAAGATCTGAGGGCGGACAGAAAAAGTGCTGACAGACAGACAAAGCCGGCACAATCGTTTTCTTTTACAGAAAACTAAAAATATTCATTTTCCCCAGAATAAGCGGACCTTCTAATTCACGAACCACGTCTGCCTTCCTATTTAGAAAAGTAGGTTGACTACTTAAGAAATTCCATTCTTTTTTTTTTCTACGGCGCGGTGGTGGTGGTGGTGTGGGAAAGATTGCTTCCCGTAATGTCTTTTTTTTTTTTTTTGGTCTATTTACATAAATGTTATTTAGATAAAGTCATTATTGTATTCTTTTTGTGTTCCGAAGTTATTTGGCTGTCTCGAAATGATGAACGGTAAGACGAGCGAGAAATCTCTCTCTCTCTCTCTCTCTCTCTCTCTCTCTCTCTCTCTCTCTCTCTCTCTCTCTCCAGAAACCATTTTATTTCTGTTTAAATGATTGTGAAACGTAATTAGTACAGGATATCTGTCGTATCCGAAAGATTTTAGTACCTCGACGCAGTTCTTCAGATATGAAGGTGTCCCCAGATGAAAGACAAATGTTATTTTGGCTTCTCATGTTTGGTTACTCTACTTATTTTTTGGGGTTACCGTACTTAGTTTTTTTTGGGGGGTTACTGTACTTAGTTTTTTGGTTACATTACTTATTTTTTTGGTTACTGTACTTAGCTTTTTGGTTATTGTACTTAGCTTTTTGGTTACTGTACTTAGTTTTTTGGTTACTGTACTTAGCTTTTTGGCTATTGTACTTAGCTTTTTGGTTACTGTACTTAGTTTTTTTTTGGTTACTGTACTTAGCTTTTTGGTTATTGTACTTAGTTTTTTGGTTACTGTACTTAGCTTTTTGGTTATTGTACTTCGTTTTTTGGTTACTGTACTTAGCTTTTTGGTTACTGTACTTAGTTTTTTTGGTTACTGTACTTAGCTTTTTGGTTACTGTACTTAGCTTTTTGGTTATTGTACTTAGCTTTTTGGTTACTGTACTTAGTTTTTTTGGTTACTGTACTTATTTTTTTCGTTACTGTGCCTAGTTGTTTGGTTACATTACTTACTTTTTTGGTTATTGTGCTTAGCTTTTTGGTTACTGTACGTAGTTTTTTTTTTTTTGGTTACTGTACTTAGTTTTTTTTGTTCCTGTGCCTAGTTTTTTGGTTACATTACTTAGTTTTTGGTTATTGTACTTAGCTTTTTGGTTACTGTACTTAGCACTTAGCTTTTTGGTTACTGTTCTTAGTTTTTTTTTGTTACCGTGCCTAGGTTTTTGGTTACATTACTTAGTTTTTTTTACTGTGTTTTTTTTTGGTTACTGTACTTAGTTTTTTGGTTACTGTACTTAGTCTACGTTTTTCCTGAGAGATTAAACCTTTTCTCTCTCTCTCTCTCTCTCTCTCTCTCTCTCTCTCTCTCTCTCTCTCTCTCTCTCTGGTCCGATTATCTCACGCCTTCGCCGGTGATTTCAATCCAAGGATCCATATCATTGATTCCGCAGGGGATTAGTAATGCCGTCAGTGCACCTCACGTGGTGCACTGTAAGCATTACTTAAGAGTCTTTGCAGCGTGCCTCCGGCCCCTAGCTGCAGCCCCGTTCATTCCTTTTACTGTACCCCCGTTCATATTCCCTTTCTTCCAAATGACTTCCCACCTTCTCTAACAATTGTTTCATAGTGCAGCTGCGAGGCTCTCATCCTGTCACACCTTTCAAACCTTTCTACGCTGATTGACCTCGTAGGTCCCGATGCTAAGCCTTTGGCCCAAATTCGATATTCTATTCTATTCACATTACTGATTCGCGAACGTTGAAACACTTTGACCTTGAAACAATTATCAGTCATTCCAGAAAATGCCGTCGTCCAGGGCACATTCCAGTGATCTCACACTCGCTTCAAATGGGGCCTTGTTATCATCACATTTCCTTTACAGGAGTCTCCTCTGGCCGTGGCTTGAGTTTTGACGTTTCATCTTGAGGCCGAGTTTTCGCAATGTTGGTAGGTGTTGTTTCCCTAGGCGCTGTTGGGTAGGACGCCAGATGTTGTTTCATTGTTACGGGGATGTCTGCTCGTGTTTTCCCCCCTGGGTTCAAACACTTCTGAGTGCATGTTTGTTTTGCCGGCGCTCGTTTCCTAGAGAATCGTGTGTGGGGTGTTTCTGAAAGCGCTCGTTTCATAGAGAATCGCATGTGGGATGTTCATGATAGCGCTCGTTTCATAGAGAGTCGCATGTGGGATGTTTCTGAAAGCACTCGTTTTATAGAGAGTCGCATGTGGGATGTTTCTGAAAGCACTCGTTTCATAGAGAGTCGCATGTGGGATGTTTCTGAAAGCACTCGTTTCATATAGAGTCGCATGTGGGATGTTCATGATAGCGCTCGTTTCATAGAGCATCGTGTGTGGGATGTTCCTGAAAGCACTCGTTTCATAGAGCATCGTGTGTGGGATGTTCCTGACAGCGCTCGTTTCATAGAGCATCGTGTGTGGGATGTTCCTGACAGCGCTCGTTTCATAGAGAATCGTATGTGGGATGTTCATGACAGCGCTCGTTTCATAGAGCATCGTGTGTGGGTTGTTCGATGATAGCGCTCGTTTCGTAGAACATCGTGTGTGGGTTGTTCATGACAGCGCTCGTTTCATAGAGAACCGTATGTGGGATGTTTCTGACTTCGTGCGCCATTGTTTTTGTCTCTTGCGCCAGGAACAAAAAGATTAGGAAAGCGACCAGGGTCAATATTTTACATTTTGCCTCGAAAACCGATGAACATGTTTGTTAGATTGTTAGACATTGCTGCCGTCTTTAACTCTTACCAACCAAGCTTCAGTGGGATTCGTGTTCTTTTTCTCTTTTCTTGTGTATGCTGTTATTATTATTATTATTATTATTATTATTATTATTATTATTATTATTATTATTATTATTATTATTATTTCCAACGATGTCCCAGTCATTGTGGATTAAAAGAACACATTAATATCTCCCGCTTGTTGAAGTTCGAGACCCCTATTCTGCCTCAGAGATAGTACCCACAGTTTGTACTGCTGATTTCAAACCACTGAAATTAAGTGAAGCTTCCGTAACACTCCCAAAAACTAAAGAAACTGCACATATTTCTTTTGTTCTTCAAAGGCTCGCAGGCATTAGGAGAATCTTAGTGTGATCCACTCATTTGCTTAGCTTCTTGTTGCAACGTTAACCCGCAACACTTAGGGGGAGTTTCCACTAGACTGCTTCTCTGGAAAGTGTTGCCTTATTTTTCTGCGACTTATTTTTCATTCTTTTCATTCTGTGGTGCGTTAACCCGTAGAATCTATTAGTCACTTTTTTTTTACCAGATAGGCTACACGTGCAGTTTTGATAGCCACAATGCCCTCTTAATTGTCTCTTTCTTAAGGTTCTCTGCAGCGTCCCTTCGGCCCCTAGCTGCAACCTCTTTCGTTCCTTTTACTGTACATCCTTTCATATTCTCTTTCTTCTGTCTTACTTTCCACCCTCTCCTAACAATTGTTTCACTGTGCAACTGAGAGGTTTTCCTCCTGTTACACCTGTCAGGCCTTTTACTGTCAATTTGCGTTTCAGCGCTGAAAGACCTCATAGCCCCCAGCTCTTGGCCTTTGACCTAAATTCTACATTCAATTCAATTCTTTGTAGAATAACTTTTCAGGCTTATTTTTCGTTTCTTTCCGACTACGGTGTGCTTTTTACACATACGTAGAATTTACTGGTCGCTTTTTACCCGATGCATAGATCATTTTAATAAGCACGATTCCTTCTTAATTGTTTCTTTGTAGAATAACTTTTACAGTGCGGGATCAAAGACCCTTTTGTGTGGAATGTCCGTACTTGGTAGTTTTTTGTTCGCTGGTATACTGTCTTTGTCCTCTCCTGTGCTGCTATTTTCCCCAGGGACACACGCTGTGTAGAAAACTCGATTGTGCCGAAGAAACTTCGGCGCAATTTCTATTTTTTTTTTTTTTTTTTTTTTTTTTAAGTAGAATGAGTATAAGTAAATGTTGTGAGTTACCAGTGTCTGAATATACGTGTACAAAATGACCTATAATTTTAGTTGATATGGAGAGAGAGGCTCCGGATTTTGCTTGGTCTCTGTGAAGTGGGCACCCGTCATCTCGAATTTCAGAGGTTGCGGTGGTGAGTGTGGGCCATACCTAAAAATATGTTAAAGAGAACAGTGGGTTGGGAGGTCACTGGGCTTATTAAAAATGTATGGTAAATGTTTCTGCTGAACTTTATTTGTACCTTATCTCTCTCTCTCTCTCTCTCTCTCTCTCTCTCTCTCTCTCTCTCTCTCTCTCTCTCTCTCTCTATATATATATATATATATATATATATATATATATATATATATATATATATATATATATATATATATATAATATAGGTACCAAGAAGCGCCTTTGACAGCTGGATATCAATCCAGTATTATCTTCAGCGAATACAAATTGGTATTTTCCTGGAATCGAGATCCAATCACGGTACTTCGTCCGGTTAGCTATGCAGATCAGCTGAAGCTTGCTGACTCATCGGAGATTACAAATAAAATACAGAATGGAAAGTATAGAACGGAGAAGAAAAGTAAGAATCTCTTTAATTATTATTATTATTATTATTATTATTATTATTATTATTATTATTATTATTATTATTATTATTATTACAGGTTTTGTTAGACAGAATGGCAGTTTGAACAGCATTTATTTTATATGGTAAACGCTCAATTCGTCTTATCAATTTGCTTTTCTTGCGCTGGAATGGTTGCAAGCAATTGACCGACATTCATATCCGGTTGTTTAGTGATATGTAGGAAATAGTTCTCGTTGAATGTCGACTAGTTTCGCCCTTCTCGTTAGGGCATCGTTCATTTGAGCGTTTACTATATAAAATAAATGCTGTTGAAAATGACATTTTGTTTAACAAAACCTAATTTTACAAGTATTATTATTATTATTATTATTATTATTATTATTATTATTATTATTATTATTATTATTATTATTATTATTATTATTATTATTATTATTATCGAGAATTTTAAGCCACAGAGTGGTGTTAAAAATATTTATGTACAGAGTTAACAATGTACATGAATATTTTTAACACTATTCTGGCTTTTAATTCTCGATATTATAGCCTCGTTACAGTGTCGCCTTATTATTATTATTATTATTATTATTATTATTATTATTATTATTATTATTATTATTATTATTATTATTATTATTATTACTATTATTAATTAATTAATTAATTAATTAAGGTTAGAGGTATTCGACTTAATATTAGAGGATATGAGTTAATGAAAATAAACGAGGCAGAGACCTATACCTTCACTGAAAAGCAGAGGAGCCGACTAAAACGAGAGAGAAATGCATCCCAAGCAAGCGTGCTTGCTCAAAGTGGTTGCACCTGGGAATGCCGAGAGGGCCATTCATGGTGGGTATTGAGAGAATGAATGACTCGGAAATGGAAAAAAAAAATGAATAACCAAGGAAAATACACGAAGCCCTTGAGAACTAAAGTTATCCAGTAACTTTAAAACGTAGGAAAACTAATTAGAAAATGTTGAAAACTAAAGTTATTCAATAACTTTGTGACCTATGAAAACTAGTTATTAGAAATGTTTAATTATTGCCTCCACGCCACCTATCCTGACCTAACCTCGCACCCCCTGAATTGCTGAAATTAAAAAAAAAACTGAAATACAAAGTTGGTATGATGTGTATTTATAAAAAAAAAAAATTTTAATCATTAGGAAATTAAGTGTAGGTTTATCTATAGCTCGGAGCATTGCCGTAGCAATATATAATAATAATAATAATAATAATAATAATAATAATAATAATAATAATAATAATAATAATAATAATAATAATAATAATATTAATAATATTTTTTTTATTTTAATTTTTTTGCAGAAAAAATAACACGTATATAAAAATATATTTTGCTTTAATTATTCATAGGTATCCTCGCACCCCTTAGGAACCGGTTCCCTCACCCCCCCACCAGGGGAGCGAGAACCCCTGGTTAAGTACCACTGGCCTACGGGATGAAAACTATTTTTTCCAAAATGGTTTATTGACTAGACATTTTTTCTCCCTTAGGGAGATAGTGCCGTCAGTGCACCTTAAGTGGTGCACTGTAGGCATTACTTAAGGTTCTTTGCAGCGTCCCTTCGGCCCCTAGCTGCAACCTCTTTCATTTCTTTTGCTGTACCTCCGTTCTGATTCGCTTTCTTCCATCTGACTTTCCACCCTCTCCTAACAATTGATTCATAGTGCAACTGCTTTGAGGTTTTCCTCCTGTTACACCTCTCAAACCTTTTTACTGTCAGTTTCCGTTTCAGCGCTGAATGACCTGGTAGGTCCCAGCGCTTGGCCTTTGGCCTAAATTGTACATACGTTCCATTCCATTCCATTAGGAATTTGTCCAAAGTTTCCTCACTGAATTGTACCTATTTTTCCAAAGAGTCAAATGGATAGAAATGTTGGTTCTGAGTAGCCTGTAATTTTCCCCATTTAAGACATAATTTAAGACCTTTTCTGTCTTACCGCTGAAATTCTCAGTCTCATTCAATCGGAATTATTATTATTATTATTATTATTATTATTATTATTATTATTATTATTATTATTATTATTATTATTATTATTATTATTATTATTATTATTCAGAAGATGAACTCTATTCATATGGAACAAGCCCACCACAGGAGCCACTGACTTGAAATTCAAGAAGCTTCCAAAGAATGTTACGGTGTTCATTAGGAAGAAGTAAGAGGAAGTAAAGGGAAATACAGAAAGAGGGGATCATATTCACTTCTTAAAAAAAAGAAAAAAATTAATAAATTAACAAATAGATGAAAATGTATTAAATGCAAGGAGAACAGTATTTTGGTAGTAATGCATTGCACCTTCGCTTGAACTTCTGAAGAAGTTCCAACTGCACGACATCCTCTGTAGGGAGGCTGTTCCACAGTCCAACGGTGTGAGTTGGGGAATAAAGGACCTCTGGAACTTTGGAGAAGTTCGACAGCGAGGCAAAACATTTTTACTGCATATTGGTGCTTCTGCTGTTCAGCGAATCTGGTTGCTCTCTCTCGGCAGGTAAAGGGGATCACATTACCAAATGCAGTTTCATTCAGTTTGTTTGGGTACTGGACTGTAAGTTATCTGTTTGTATGAGTGACAGATGTCTACCTGTGAGGTTGTGTTTTGCAGGTGTTTTATTCTTATATATAGTATTAAATTTATCTTTTTTCTAATAACTGATCTCATTACCTTCTGTTACTTCTTTCGAGTGAACACCATAATGTTCTTTGGAAGCTTGGATTTCAAGTCAATGGCTCCTATGGTGGGCTTGTTGCATATGAATAGGTCTCATCTACTGAATAATAATAATAATAATAATAATAATAATAATAATAATAATAATAATAATAATAATAATAATATTATATGCATATATTTGTGCGTTTCTTTGAGAATCTACAATAACTTAAGCAAATCTGTAGGACAGCGAATATTTACAAGACAAGACAGCCAATGAAATGGTGATGAATATTTACAAGACAAGACAACCAGTAAAATAACAGTGAATGTTTACAAGACAAAACAACGGATAAAATTGCAGTGAATATTTACAAGACAAGACAACCAATAAAATAACGATGAATATTTACAAGACAAGACAACCAATAAAATAACGATGAATATTTACAAAACAAAACAACCGATAAAGCTGGAGTGAATATTCACAAGACAAGACTACCAAGATAAAACTGGAGTGAATATTTACAAGACAAGACTACCAATAAGAGACGATGAATATTTACAAGACAACCGATAAAACAGTAATGAATCTTTACGAGACAAGACAAATGATAAAGCGGCAATGAATATTTACAAGTCAAGACACCCGATAAACCGGCGATGAACATTTACAAGACAAAACAACCTATATAAGGGCAATGAATATTTACAAGACGAGACAGCCGATAAAACAGTAACGAATATTTACGAGCGAAGACAGCCAATAAAGTGGCAATGAATATTTACAAGACAAGACAGCCGTTAAAGAGGCGTGCGAACCAGATATGCGAATTGGAGCGACAGAAGAGACTCAGTTTTGAACGAAAGGCGACCCAGGAGTCAAATATATTATCATACCTCGCCATTAACAGAGCACTGTCAATCGACATACAAACATACAACTACACATCCGTAAAAGGACGAGCACTTCTCATTACCATGCCTGTGTGAGAAGTGCTCGGGAGGGGTTTAATTGGTTCTGCCAAATTAAAAAAGTAATTATCTGAGACTCGCGAAGTTTTCTTGCGAATTGCCTTACCGGCGGCCCCGCTCGCTCGAAGAGGAGTTATTGCAGATGTGATGCTTAAGTTGAGGCGTGTGTAACCTGCGGTGGGGATTGGCAGGAAAGGATATCTTGCTCGTAAAGGTTCTTTTTATTTACATGTAACGAAATGATACAATTGAAGGTAAATGGTAGAGAGAGAGGTGGCTGAGATGAATGTGAACCTTAGTCTTTATTAAGAGGTAAGCGAAGCAGATGAATATGTGTGTGTGTGTGTATATATATATATTATATATATATATATATATATATATATATATATATATATATATATATATATATATATATATATATATTATATATATACACATTCATATACATACATGCTTACATATATATATATATATGTGTGTATATATATATATATACATACCTCATTCATTCTTCGATAAGAGCTGAGGGAGTTTGATGCGAAAAAGCTATTTTGGTTTTTTCAGTTCCCGATGTCTTTTGACTCCTGGGTTCGATCCCGATGTGAATTTTGTGGCACCCTTGCCTTTCTTTCACCTTTCATTTGATAGTCCTGGGTTCGATCCCGATGTCAGGTACAGATTTAAAGAGAAGATGAAACGTCAAATCCTTTGCATATAACAAATGTTTGTATAAGTCATATTTCTTTGATTTGGTTGCGACTATGATAAGATTTTGGAGCGAAACCCCCCCTCTTCACTCTCTCTCTCTCTCTCTCTCTCTCTCTCTCTCTCTCTCTCTCTCTCTCTCTCTCTCTCTGTTGATGATGAAACTAAGATAAAACAGCCATGAATTTTTTTATTTGCTGAAACAGCATTAGTACATTGTGTTTTTATTTTTCAAGTAAGGCTGTAATTTTGTAAAATATATTTTTTCCAGGGAGATATCTGTTTGAGATTATATTTTGATACACATTCAGTCAGGCTGTTTATATCAGTTATGCTAATCATCATTTCTTTAGCACTCTATCTGTTTTCTGACGGTGCTCAACATCTGAAAAGCAGGGTGCATAATATGCTGGCTAAATTTTGAACAAAATGAAGGCGTGATAAGCACAATTTACCAAGGAAAATACATTTGACCCAAGTAATCTTAAGAGACTAAAGTACTATCATTCTTTATAGAACCGACTCTCCTACGGTGAAATGCTCACTAGTCCTTTAACGATACCAAGGAAGGCTAGAGATCCTAAGATTTTGCTATCTCAGTCTTAATCTACGCCAATACCAATCGGAAATCCGTCTACTGCACAAGTCACGTACAGCAAACGGCGCTCGATTGAAGTGGCTTGGATCTTCTTAGACAGATTCAGGCAAGTAAAGGTGGCCGGGTGTGAGGAACTTAACTCGGAGAGCATTGTAAGAGTGGTGCATCAACAATTAGGACGATGGGGTTACAAAAGTAGACCAGATATACAGTAGAGATAGGCCTTGCAGGGAGTCAGTATGTGTATGGGTGGCGCGAGAGTTTGTGCCAGAGCCTGCCTTAGCTGATGACCTTGCGTTTACATGCATGCAACAAGTGCTTTAGGAAGATGTGGATACGGAAGAAGAAGGGAAATGGAAACTAAAGGAGAAAGGAAGGAAATACAGCGCCTATATGAATGAGGTGATTTTGAAAGAAACAGCTCAATCTATAAGCCTCTAAGAGTTAAATAGTCGAGTGCCAAAAAAATGCGAATGTTTGCACCGGAAAGGCATTAGACGCCAAGGAACTGAACTTCAGATGCTCAGTAGGCTTGAAGAAAGGATATTCAAAACGGAGAGGTTGGAGAATTCAGTGAAATGGCGACAGAAACATTGGTTTTGTTGACTTTTCAGTCGGGTATTTTCTGAAAGGCGTCAGTGAGGGAAGATAGAGGATAGAAGGACTAGGAAAATTGAAAGACCGGAATCCAGTTGGGATGGAAGCTGGGCTGCACGAAAGAATGGTCTTGTTGTGTATGCGTAGATGGTATAGTTTATATACAAGGGAAAATTATCATCGAATTCCCTCTACTCCTAAAAGCTGTAATATACCTTTTTTTTTTTTTTTAATAAAACAACGAAATAGACCCTTTAATACTTACTCCATAGGGGGCCAGTGCCATTAGTGCACCTCACGCGGTGCACTGTAGGTAACACTTAAGGTTCTTTGCAGCGTCCCTTCGGCCCCTAGCTGCAACCCCTTTCATTCCTTTTACTGAACCTCCATTCATATTATCTTTCTTCCATCTTCCTTTCCACCCTCTCCTAACAATTGTTTCATAGTGCAACTGCTTTTAGGTTTTCCTCCTGTTACACCTTTTAAACCTTTTACTGTCAATTTCCACTTCAGCCCTGAATGACCTCATAGGTCCCAGCGCTTTGTCTTTGGCCTAAATTTTTTATTCTAGTTCCAATAGAATATGAATAACAGAGCTGCTGCGTGGTAACGATATGAAGACGAGACGAACTTATGATAATGGAGACCTTATGTCTTCTGATAGGGGAGACTTTATGTCTTATGATAAGGGAGAACTTACGTCTTATGATGAGAGAGACCTTATGTCATATGATAGTGGAGATCTTATGTCTTATGATAGGGGAGACCTTATGTCCTATGATAATGGAGAGAGACCTTATGTCTCATGATAATGGTGACCGTATGTCTTATGATAATGGAGAGAGACCTTATGTCTCATGATAATGGTGACCTTATGTCTTATGATAATGGAGAGAGACCTTGTCGTAGGATAATGGAGACTTTATGTCATATGATAGTGTAGACCTTATGTTATATGATAATGGAGACCTTATGTCTTATGATAATGGAGACCTTATGTCATATGATAGTGTAGACTTTGTGTCATATGATAATGGAGACCTTATGTCATATAATAGTGTAGACCTTATGTCCTATGGTATTGGAGACCTTATGTCTTATGATAATGGAGAGGATCCATATGTCTTATGATAATGGTGACCTTATGTCTTATGATAATGGAGACCTTATGTCATATGATAGTGTAGACCTTATGTCCTATGATAATGGAGACCTTATGTCTTATGATAATGGAGACCTTATGTCTTTTGATAATGGAGAGACCTTATGTCTTATGATAATGGAGACCTTATGTCTTATGATAATGAAGACCTTAAGTCTTATGATAATGGAGACCTTATGTCTTTTGATAATGGAGAGAGATCTTATGTCATATGATAATGGAGAGAGACCTTATGTCATATGATAATGAAGACTTT
>NC_089767.1:5539947-5544947 GCF_040412425.1 Macrobrachium rosenbergii
TGTCGTACATGACCTCGGGTACTGGTTGAGCAAGGGGAGGGCAGTGGCATTCTTTAATTGCTAATTTAAATCTCCTTCAAACATCTAGGGTAGAATTTGTTGGAGGGCGGACTGGCTTAGATTGGTAATGTTCTCATTTTCTTGTTTTCTGAAAAGAAAGCTATTGTGCTGACTTTGTCTGTCAGTCCGCACTTTTCCTGTCCGCCCACAGGTCTTAAAAACAGCTGAGGCTAGAGGGCTGTAAATTGGTATGCTGACCATCCACCCTCCAGTCATCAAGCATACTAAATTGCAGCCCTCTAGCCTCAGTAGTTTTTATTTCATTTAAGGTTAAAGTTAGCCATGATCGTGCTTCTGGCAACGCAGCAACGCAGGCCATCACGGCCGGCTGGGAGTTCCATGGGCCGTGTCTCATACAGCATTATACCGAGACCACTGAAAGATAGATCTATTTTCGGTGGCATTGATTGTAAGCTGTACGGAAAACTCGATTGCGATGATGACACTTTGAGGGTATTTTTTTACTTTTTTCTTTTTTATTAATGCAGGGTATAAAAGTTTCTAGAAACAGTTTCAATATCTCATGTTATGAAACTGTGGGGCATTCCAGCCCTCTGTAATGTTGCCCCCGGCTGTACAAAAAGATCATATTCTTCTCTCAGCTTCTTAGTATTTATATTGATTATTACTGACAGGTAATTTATTGCTCGCCTTCCCCAGATAAAATTAATCAAAGCCTTTTGTGGAAGTTGTGTTGTATGAGACAATTAACTTTAAATTGAATATTAGCAAGAGGAATTTAATGGATTAAGGCACTTTTAAAATGGAGTGTCTATACAGCCTCAAATAAAGGTATCTAAAATCTGAGCTGGATAACAATTTTCTGCCCAGTCATCTTTTATTTAACTGAATATTAGCAAGATTGATTGATGGGTTAAGCTACTTTTAAAATGGATGTGATGGATTAAGACACTTTTAAAATGGAATCTTTATACAGCCTCAAATAAAGGTATCTAAAATTTTCTGCGTAGTCATCTTCTATGTAGCTGTAACCATATATATGTGAAGATATTCTACATTAAAAATGGTAGGAGGAGAGAATTTCTTTAGGGCACCATTTGTTTGCCCTACTTCGTCGACTTCAAGTCCATCAAATCACTTGAAAACATTCGGTGTGAATGTAATTTGTACACACAATAGCACTGTAGAAACATGCTTGTCAAAGCTCTACTTGACTGAATAGCAACAAGGCTTATAAAATCCCATCCCTTAGGCGAATTGTGGCTCATTTTATTTTGGGCAGACGGGCAAGGAATTTAACGTCAGAACCAGGGAATTAAAAATCAGTACAAAGTGACTGAATGCATTTTGACAGTTTTTGGCAGAGAGTAAATTCGATGTTCTGAAACATTTAAAGCTAAATTGGACAACTGTAACCGGGCTGTTGGGTGAGCAGAGCTATCAGAAGTCCAGGGGTGTCAGGCATTAGTTAAGGTCCTTTGCAGCGTCCCTTCGGGCCCCCTCTTTCATTCCTTTTACTTTACCTCTGTTCATATTCTCTTTCTTCCATCTGACTTTCCACCCTCTTCTAACAGTTGTTTCACTGTGCAACTGCGAGGCTTTCCTCCTGTCACGCCTTTCAGACCTTGGAGGGTGGGTGGTCAACGTACAATTTGCAGCCCTCTAGCCTCAGTAGTTTTTAAGATCCGAGGGCGGACAGAAAAAGTGCGGGCGGACAGACAAAACCGGCACAATAGTATTCTTTTACAGAAAACTAAAAACTAGTTACGACCCAGCAACTGATGGTTTATGAAGCAGACCTAGAAAGAGCTGTGCCGATGGGGTGAAAGAAGTATTGTGAAATGGAAGTGCTTGCAAATTCACGAACTGAGTCCAAGCAGGGTTCGATGAAAGCTGCAGTGCTTGCAAGGGAGTTGGACGCGATACTGTGAGCCGTTTGTGTGGGTGTATTAAGGGGCTTGTGTTTTGGAAGTTTCCTGCACAGCTTAAGTACTAATGTGGCAGAGATTATTACGTTTTTTTTTATGGATTTACTGCCTGGTAGATTACTCTCCAGTGATGCCTACACACACACACATATATGTATGTATATATATATATATATATATATATATATATATATATATATATATATATATATATATATATATATATATATATATATATGCTTTTGGGGCAGTTTTTCATGTATGCAAATTTCGTTGAATTCTATGGCTTTTTGATTGTTGATGAACTTCATAATAATATGACATAAAGCGAGCTATAACCCACTACTCCACGTGGCGCGAGACCCACCTTGAAATCGAGAGAGTCAAACAGCTCTTGACAAATAACGGATTTCAAGATAAACTGATCGAAGAAGTAAATAAGAAGAAGAACAGAACAGCTCTACACCAACAACACCAAAAAAAAAAAACCAGGCGACCGCGAGAAAAATATCATTTATCATCGAAGCGAATACAACGATAAATTCGAGAAGGAGAAAAAGGCGATTGCCAACATCATCAGGAGAGGAATAACGTCTGAAGGCCCCTTAGAACAGGTCCACGAAAAGTTAAGTATACCATAGTTTAACCAGACCACTGAACTGATTAACAGCTCTCCTAAAGAGGGAGGGGTGGCCCCAAGGATTAGACTTATTGTACGTGGCTAAGAACCAATTGGTTACGTAGCAACGGGACCGACATCTTAATGTAGAATCCGAGCCACATTATAGCGAGAAATGAATTTCTATCGCCAGAAATAAATTCCTCTTAATTCTTCATTGGCCGGTCGGAGACTCGAACTCGGGCCTAGCAGGGTGCTAGCCGACAACTCTACCGACTCGTCCAACGAAAGAATAACAGGTCGACGGGCGCGTTTACTGCAAACCGAATTTGACAACTTCCCTCATCATGAGAAATAAAACCAGCCCGAACCCTGACGAGAAAGAAAGTACCAACGTCTTTACCGCTTTATCTGCCCAGAGAGGATTATGCCGGTCCTCCGAAAAAATACGTTCGTTGGTCTAACTTCCACCATCCTAAAAAGACGCCTGTGCAGGCCCCTGGAAATAGTGGGTCCACCCACCAAAATTCGACACAAGAGCTAGTGGAGATTACAGATATCATCTACACTGGGCATAGTCGCCATAGATTAATCATAGCTGAATCTGTTTCAATTTTATCACATAAACCTACATTGAACAGACGACTAGAAGCGGCAGGATCACTCCCATTTAGCAGACGCCCCACAACATGCAGCGCTAATATAAGAAACGGTCGTAGCAACGGCATCAATACTTTTGAAATCACACGCTTTCTCTCTCCTCCACCCTCCATTTCAAATCCTCCTGTCCCCGTTATCCGTATAATACCTGCATTTCCATTTCCGTTTTGACTGTTGCCACCAGAACACGTGATTTTGTTTTCATTTTTCACAAAGTAATTTATGTTTTTATTATAAGTTTTATTGTATTGTAACTTTAATAACTGTAGATAAATTAAATTTTTTTTTTGTACTTATTGATATTGTAATGATTTATTGTATTGTTATTGTTTTGGACGTTACAGATCCGTCCGCACACTGTAACAAAACAACAAGACGGGCTGCTCTAGGAGCAAGAGCCCGTGCTGGCACAAGGCCAGCTAAATCTGAAGCAACAACAATGTGTCCAGATTATACACTTTGAAGAGGTCACGACGAGTGACGGAACAGCTGTACGTGTTGTGTTTCTAGTAAATGCAACAGAGAGTTAATCTTTGTTTTTTTTTTTGTCCATCAACTGAATTTGGAAGAACTTAGGAGATTCAGAAAATATTGTCAAATTAATAAGAAGTTGATCAACGATCAAAAAGCCATAGAATTCAACGAAATTTGCATGTATATATATATATATATATATATATATATATATATATATATATATATATATATATATATATATATATATATATAAAAATCATGAAGCTTACAAATGTCGCTTAATATAAAATTCACGCTTCCTCGAGCCCGGCCGTACCAATCCATTTATCACTTATAAGATTCCCCTTCGGTGATAATAATTCCCCATCGGGGATATTCCTGAGGTAGCGTGAATTTGATATTAAGCGACATTTGTAGCTTCACGACTGTATATAAATCACGGTGTGATAAAATTTTCATATATATATATATATATATATATATATATATATATATATATATATATATATATATATATATATATATGTGTGTGTGTGTGTGTGTGTGTGTGTGTGTATGTGTGTATCTGCATAAATGAGAATGTTTAAAAATATCTTGTTTGAATTTAGAATTTCTTCCTACTTTTACGTTCAAATAGTCGGATGTATATATCTATTTTCGAGGTGAGTCTTATCATTTGGCATAAGATTACCCAAAGCATGATGTTGTGTGATGTTTCCCAGCCACACATTTCCCTCCCTCGCTTATCCTTCTCTTCATGCAGTTGAAGGTTCAAGGCCACTCACTGCTAATGCAAAGGACAATGCCGAAATTGCAGGAGCATCCGAGTTGCAGAGAAATTGTCGGCCACTGAACGTTGGCAAAACACAGACACAAGTGTTTATGTATATGTATATATATATATATATATATATATATATATATATATATATATATATATATATATATATATATATATTGTCTAGGTTCAAGGACAAAGTCAGTCTGCTGTTTACATCCAGTGTTGTTTCTGAGTGCACATGTCCCAGGCGTAATCAGGAAAGACCTCCGTTGGATGTACCGAAAAATTGCTCAGAGTACGCAGACGCCCCTACAGCCCTAAAATGGAAAACTGCAGTATCAGCAAAATTTCCGAAATTGAAATATGTCATCTGTTGGGCTCGTGGAACACTTAATACACAGGTTACTGCATTTTCAGAATGATTCTACAGTGCTTTATTTGGGGGGTCCCATTTGCAGTATCTGCAAAATCAGTGGTAAGGACTGGAGTATCTACAATTTTTCTCAGTTTTCTA